>NW_028280804.1:3267500-3320000 GCF_059751285.1 Brachycentrus maculatus
CTGAATTCTGCATTAACGCTTTATCATCTTATATTCTTGAATGTGTAGAATTTATATGTAAATATTATATTAAAGAAATTTTTGTACGCTCAGAAAATATTTTAAAATAATAGAATTTTTTATATCATATTTATGTATGAAAAGATAATTTTTTTGTTGAATTACTTTAAGGGTGGAGTTTTTTAACGTTAAAAAACTGCGTCAACGTAAACAATTTACAGAAATTCCAGCGTCAATTTTAATACGAAATCCGATTTTTAAAAATATATTTATAAGTTTATCAATATCGATTTATAATTTATTTCTCATTTCCACATATGAATGAAAAAAACAACCGAAATAGATGTTTCAATATGATAGGAAAGGAATCATTACATTCATATACTTCAGGGTTAATACTTGGAAGGTTTCTTTTAATAGTCATCGTACAAATATCTTTGTCGTTACTTATATATATATATATATATATATATATATATATATATATATATATATATATATATATATATATATATATATATATATATATATATATATACATATATATATATATATTTATATATATATATATATATATATATATATATATATATATATATATATATATATATATATATATATATATATATATATATATATATATATATATATATATATATATATATATATATATATATATATATATATATATATATATATATATATATATATATATATATATATATATATATATATATATATATATATATATATATATATATATATATATATATATATATATATATATATATATATATATATATATATATATATATATATATATATATATATATATATATATATATATATATATATATATATATATATATATATATATATATATATATATATATATATATATATATATATATATATATATATATATATATATATATATAATTTTTTTTGACATCTCATCAAAGATGAAGAAGAATACGGAAGTCTGGGCATTTACGGGCCTGATGACCGTCATAGGCTGGTTTGAGTAATCACTGTACACACGTGTAACATTCACCAATTCTACCCATTATTGACAACCACACTACTCAAATTCTTGGAAGTTCTATATATATGAACCAATTTAGAAACCTTGTTCTTGAATCACTAGAGACATCCATTGGTGACATGTTGACGGTCGTCAGCCCCGTAAATGCCCAGAGTTCCGTATTCTTCTTCATCTTTGATGAGATGTCAAAAAATAATATTTAAATAACTCCTGTAATTGGAGATTATCTAGATTTTTGTGAACAAGTATTTGGACACACTCAAATTTGTATAAATATATCGAATCTCAATTTAACTTTATTTTAACATATGTCGGCAATTAGGAAGACAGTGAACGTAAATACTTAGGAATTCTTCAATTTTACTTGTACATATTCAACAATTGAAACCCCTTGCTTTATTCTTTAAAAACAGAAATCATATTTCAGTGTGGGATTTCTCATAAAACCCTTTCTTTTCGTATTCATTCAATGTCTATTTCCTAGGTTTACTGAGACACAAGCAAACCTGTCATCCGGTAAGATCTGTTTATCGCCTTCTTGTTGTTTAGGCGATCAAGTTTGGAGGCGAGATTTTGTTTTCCTTGTTTGTAGAAGTTTTAGAGCTAGCACCACAATACGTGAGAAGGTCCGTAGAGACTTGGATAACGACGTAAATGTTGAGATTACACTTGAATGAGAGGATTTAATACTACAAAAAGAAAGTTCGTTGCCAAAATTTTATATAAGATACAAACGAGTTCGTGCCTTTGCTCTCGGGTTTGCATATCTGTACTTTTAAGCTCCTTTATATAACTGAAAGTAAACGGTATCTCGTTTATTTATCAAATTATCAAAAATTCATCCGCGCATAAAACTTAATCATGTTATAAATAATTATTTTTGACATCTCATCAAAGATGAAGAAGAATATGGAGGTCTGGGCATTTACGGGGCTGACGACCGTCATAGGCTGGTTTAAATGATCACTTTACACACGTGTAACATTCACCAATTCTACCCATTATTGACAACCACACTACTCAAATAAATACTGTAATTGGAGATAATCCAGATTTTATGAACAAGTATTTGGACGCACTTAAAATGTTTATTAATAATTGTTTCATTTAGATAGCGCCATTATCACAAAATATCATCTGACGCATTATATTTCCTTATGCTTCGTACTATATCTTCTTCTAATGTTTATCAGTACATGTTTATCAGTACCCAATGGTGCATAGGGCACTGCATCATATTGACGCAATGTTATCTTGATAGTTTCTAACATGAAGCCAAGGTAATTATTCTAGCTCTTCAGATACCAGTCTGGGGTGATATTCAATAAATATTATGGGTTCACATTGCTAATATTTATTTAGAACCCCCCCTCCCAGGAATTCGAACATGGGTATCCAGCCCGGTAGATAAACGCTCTTATTTTTAACACTTTGGAGGAGAATCACATTTTACTATATAAAACTTTATTCATTACTTTTTGATACGGTATACACATGCATATATCTGAATGCTATCAATAAATTACACTGCAGCAAAAAAATATATTCGGAAGGGATATTGCTTAGAGGACGAAAGACTTCAATTTTAAATTAAATCATATATATAATCATTTCAATAATGTAGAATCCTCTAAAATATCTGACAATGGAATCTAAAAGGTAGATACAATAAAGAATAATATTCTGACAGTTTTAAGTGAAAAATATTTCGTAAGACATTGTTTCACACGTATACGATGTATAGTAAGACATTGTTTTTACGTAATAGACTGCAAGTTTTTTTTAAAATTATAGTTTAGTAAGTTCAGTGTCAATATATATATATATATATATATATATATATATATATATATATATATATATATATATATATATATATATATATATATATATATATATATATATATATATATATATATATATATATATATATATATATATATATATATATATATATATATATATATATATATATATATATATATATATATATATATATATTGTTATTTCATTCCAAATCACTGTGAATATCTGTTTGAATGTATTTTTGTGATGTATTTTAGCCCATTAGGGATTACACTATGAGCTGGATTAGATCGAAAAGCGACTGTCTGAATTAATTTTGATAATCCCTGAACCGTGCAAAAGCGAGACTCTAGATATCAAATAACGTTGGGTATAAAGAATATTTATCTTTAAAATTAACCCTTAGATTTTGTCTCCCTTTGAAATGAAACATCTGGAAATCTTCTCATCACCTTTATATTTTCATTTCAACATCCTCGCTCTGAATAAAGCGCAAACAAAAGAAATTCCTACCTTGAGTAAGAAAATTAGGAAAAATCTACATTTTATATCTTATTTCTTACTTTCTTTGAGGGGTCAAAGGTGTTAAGAGATAATCACGAGAAAAAGAGCATAAAAGTCGCTTTCCTAACGAACGCGAACTTTGAATTTTCATCTTTTATACACTTTGAGAATACCTTTTCTGATTTTCTTGTCTTGTTTTTGTGAAATACAAGTGATTTAATGAGGTATTTGTCTATCCCAAAGAATAGAATCCAAGTTCTCAAGGGATGTTACAAATTTTGTTTTCCCACCCATTGGGTAAAAATACTATTGTATTTTCAAGATGTTTATACTATTGATATATCAGTAAAGGTAAAATGAAATACAAAATTCTAGGCATTTACAGGGCTTACGATCTGTCACAGGTTGGTTTAAGTAATCACAACATACTCGTGTAACATTCACTATTCTATCTATAATTGACTACCACACTACTTAAATTTCGGATGTTGTATTTATCATTTAATTGACACCTTCATTCAAATGCTTATGCTTTCCACCATCTTTGTTTTTTTAATATTTGTTGTCTACCTAAAAAAACTCAAATTGACCTTAAACAAGATATAGCTGCGTAATATTTCATATAATTTTAAAATATAAAATACAATTTATATTGGTATTATATTCCCTATTTCAATCTTGAGAATGACTGAATAAATACCTCATGTTCAATGTGTACCTGTGAAGGTTTCATAAGAAAGGTGAAATTTCTAACCCTTCCTGAAATCACCCATGCGCATTCTTTCTTTCTTGATTCGAGTCATCCATCTTTCTTTGGTGTTGACGATTTTCTGCCAGAATTGTTGATTTCCCACCTGAAGTCTCGAGGCATCTATTGTCGATAGTGATTGATGAAAAACCTTTGGTATTTTCAAACGCCCCCAGCGGTGAAACCTTTCCCCGTGTTAATAAATCAAATGGAATAAAGAAAACGCAATATTTTTTTCAATATTGAAGACGAATAAACGAAATTGACGGCTTAATTGGATTTCGCAGAAAATTTAAGCGGTCTTACGGAGCTTTCAGATCGTATAAAGCTTTGTTTAAAAAAAGCTCATCGACCTTTTTGGAATACCTTACACTTGACTTTGAAACATACAAATTAAGGCGAAGTTTCCCAGTTCGTACGATCCAGACTACACAGGATTAATACCAAGATTTTCGTAGGCACTTATAATTCAGACAGTTACTTTAAAATGAAATCTAGAGCTACGCAAGTGGAATTTGAAATTTTCATTTTTAATATAATATTTAAAATTGGCTATGTAAAAAACATTCTTAGAGAGCTTCTTGGTATTTTATACAGCCTCATTTTAATAAAAAAATAACCTCAAAAGACCTTCATTGAATAAAAACATTAGTTTTTTTCGAAGTATATTAAATGTTTGATTAAAATGTATATTTTTGCTGTTGTTAATTAAAATCTGTTTTTTTAATCGACCTAAATTATATTGAATTTTTAAATACAATTTCATAATTACTTATTTCTTTGTTACAGGTAAGTTGGAAATCATGTTTTTTTTTAAATAAAAAGGCTGACGTGAATGTTGTGGGTAAGTTATATTATAATTATAATGTGTGAAGAGTTTTATTTAAAAAAAATAGTATTTCATTTATAACGCTTCAAATTTTATTTACGAAAAAATGTTTTATATTATATCCATCAAAATAATAATCATAAATTTCAGGAAAGAATGTTTGAATAAGAAATTAATAAAAAATGAAGTATTTGTAAGGAAAAAATTCTATAAATGCGAGCATTTTTGTAAAATATGTGTACGGAGCTATTGGAATTTACGTCGGATATTTGACGTATTTTTCAGCTTTAAAGATTAAAAGACTGAAATAGTAGACATAAATTTATTGAAATTTTATTAAAAGTATTGAGCTAGTTGTCAAAAATCGACTACTAATACATGTATTTAAAATTTAAAAAGGAACAAAATTTTTGAAAAAAGTTCACCCTTTACTTATTATTGGAACTAACTAGCATTTTTTAGATAAAAATCTCAATGTATTTGTTTAAAAAAAACTTATTTACGTTTTGGACATTTACCTTTCTTTACCAATGCTTTATTATGCTAGTCCAAAACAACCGTCAACTCTTTTGGTTTATGGAAGATTTTATTTTTATTTTTAAAAGAGAAATATTTGTGTTTTTATTACTAACACAAATATTTCAATTTCATACTATTTCTGAGAGCCTAAGCGGCTCATTATTAGAAATTAGTATAACCACGGGACCACAACCCGACTCCAATTATTTCTAATATTGCCGATATTAGTATTCTATCAGACTATTTCGGGTCAGGAGTTGAAATAATCGTTTGCATAAGGAGATGCATGAACGCGGAAGATGCGAAGAATGTTTGCAGATACAGAGTGATATGTGTGTGTATACAAAACAGAAAATAAACTTGGATTTCATTAAAGCTGCAATACTACATACACTCACACTTATATTTAATGAACTATGATTTTCAAGATATAAGAACGGAATGTAAAGCTGAAAAAGGATTAATTGAAAATATTAGGATGAGTTCTTTACGATAGTATGGACATGTAGAGCTAATGGACTACGAGAAAATGACTAAGAAAATATATGTGGCGAATGTAAGCGGGGAAACAGAACGAGGACGACCGAAAAAGAGTTGGCACGATCAGATCAATCAGAACCTATAATCTGGCGGTGTTAAAAGTCTGCGTAATCGGAGGGCATGTATGACTGTGAAAGATGTATGGATGTGAAGGAGGCGAAGAGTGTATGTCAGGTCAGAAGAGTTTGGCGTTTCATCCTTTCTGCCTACCCCTGCGGGGAGACGGCGTGATAGTAGTAGTAGTGTTTTTCAAAAACGTTCAATTCCACCCAGTGCAATTTATCAACAATGTGAAATATATATGTATTTTTTTAAAACTTTTGTTGTGTTTTTACGTTGTGGTCACTTTATAAATACTAACCGTGTTTTGAAAATTACATTATATTTCAATTTAAGCCCGTAAATAATGACAAAATATCTCGTGAAGTTTAATACGATTAAATTACTTCAAAGCTCGAAGATTTCTTTAATAATTCTTATATGACACTAAGAATGAAGAAATATTAAAATATTAAATGAGATATCAGCGTTTCAGTAATGAATTGAAAACGCTGAAACTTCATTTGTACCCTGACACAGATTATTTATCATCCTGCGGAGTGAGACGCTCAAAAGTTTATAGCGACTTTAGCAGACTCGAGTGGGTGTGCGCCGAGTCTCAAGACGCTGGGGTGGGGGTGGTGGGTGATTCCAGGGGGTGAGATGCCCGTTTCCATGGCAACGAGGCACGCCCAGAGTTGTTTCTCTTCTATTTTGACAGCGCTCTAACGGAGGTCACCGCACAATTGAAGGTGCGAGGATGATAACCATATAGACGCCGTAAGACAACGGCATTTCTCATATAGTTGTTTACTTAATTCAATGATTTGTTGAATTTTTTTCATTGATTCATATTTTAAATTATTATTTGCTGTAAATGATCCCACAATAATGAATTTTGATGAAGTTCCGACTCGTGACGGGAGTCGTTTGTGACCCAAAAAAGCCAGCCAACTCTTAGTCCCAGTATTCGATAAGTCGCAACTTAATTTTTCTCTAAATCCATGTAACCTTCAAGTTAATTGATTTTTTCTTAAAATACCGTTTTTGTTCTGAAAAAATATTTTTTTACGAAATAATTATCTTCTTTTCTTTTTCTACTTAGCGTAAGCCTTGTGGCCTATTTTAAAGAGGAATTAGCCTCCTGCGATGTCGATTCCAAGCCGTTGATCCATCTCTTTGGTGGTCTTCCCGGAAGTCGTCTACCTTCCGCTATGCAATCACCCTAAGTATGTTTAATAATACCAATTGACGCCAGAAAACGGGTGCAATTAATTTTATTTAGATATTTGCAAATTAACAAACTATGAGACGCCTGAAAACATGATTTTCAATTTAACTCGGCTTACAACTTCACAATATTTTGAGTGTGTCCAAATACTTGTTAACCACTAACTAACTAACCATCACGCCGCTTCCCCACAGAGGTAGGCAGAGATAATAAAACGCAACACCACTCTGTCCTTGCAAACATTCTTCGCCTCTTCCATGTTCATGCATCTTCTCATACATACCCGCCGATTGTTTCGACTCCTAACCTGACCACTTTAAAATATTTGGCATACTTGTTAACCAATTTGGGTTTATCCACTTAGGAATTATATTTACATTCGACACGTCAAAATGTAAAAAAAGTGGATAAACCCAGATTTGTGAACAAGTATTTGGACTCACTCAACATATTCTGAGTTGTAAAATGTGCCTTTGGCGCGGGAAAACTCATTTAGGTCACATTTGTAATTATGTGTTTCATGAAATAAAAATACAATAATTAAATCATAAGTTTATGTTCTGAACATATACCTACTGATAAATAAATGTTATTTGAATGCTGGTTTAACTCTTTCAATACTGTGGGGACATATTGTCCCAGAGAATTTCTAATAATTACTAAAATACTTATTTATTCCCAAATTTTTACCAAAAATCGCATGTGTTAAACATTTTGTGTAGTTTTAAGTGTGTAAATGGTGCTATGGTGGTGAAGGGTGGCATTATTTGCATGCTGTAATAGTGATTGTCCTGACGAAGAGATGGGTACGTCTCGAAATCGAAACATAAAAATCTCGGTGAGTGGTTATACACTAATATTATCAAATAAAAAAAAAAACAAAAAAAAAACAAAATTATAAATAAGTAAAAATGACAAACCACAAAGTAAGTACTTTAAATATTGAGAATATTACTACAATAATTTAAATAGATTTATATTATCCACCGACACTTTGTGATGGAATTGCATTTTTAATATATTATTAGATTAAAACCAATATTTTTAGCTTTTCCACTTTATTTTTATTTGACCAGCGACCGGGTTTCGTCGTTACCGACATCATCAGACTGGGTCAGTCTGATGATGTCGGTAACGACGAAACCCGGTCGCTGGTCAAATAAAAATAAAGTGGAAAAGCTAAAAATATTGGTTTTAATCTAATAATATATTAATAATTTAAATGCTTACAAATGCATTGGGATCTGGGATTTTATTACTGTACGGTCATAGGCTTGTAAAGAAGTCAAAACCTGTCTGCTTTGTTGCTGTTTGCTGTCTGCTTCTTTTTCTTTTCTATAAAATTTTGTCAGTCTAGACGTTGCTAGCAAACAGTAGATACGTGTCACGCTTATAGCTAACTGTGTTTTTATATGTGCTGTGCTCGGAATCGCCAAGTTAGCCATTTATAATTTTATTTTACTTATTTAGTGTATAGCAATAGTTTTTTGAGTTTTATGAGTGCAACACATATTTTATATGCTCCACTATTTTACTTTCATTAAATACTGTTGGGACACATACGACCCACTCACCAATACTATTGGGAGAATATGTCCCAATTGTTAGTATACAATAATCAATAAATAATATAACTTATATTTGAAGCACTAACTTTTTTGATTTTCCATTTTTTTAATGTTTTTTTATTATAATTTTTTTAAATATTGTTATGCAGATAGTGTTTTAGTATTAATCAGTCTTGATAAAGAAGCGGTTAGCTTCGAAACCAGTAGACATTATAATTATGTTTAAATAAAATATTTATAGTTATTTTAAAACAAAGTTACATTTTAATTAATAAATAATATGATAGTTTTTTAAAAATATTTGTTTTTTTTTCCGTCAAAATAAATTAGCAATAAATGTTTTGTGATATAAATATTACATGAATTATTTAAATAAAAATGTCTTATTGAAAGGGTTAATAAAACGTATCAACCTTTTGAACCCGTCTTTCCTAATTGTTGAATCGCCGTTCAGGCTGCTGAAACCTCTGATATTATCCTATATTTGAAATCGACGGTTTTGTCATGCCATTGTACTGGAATTGTTTTTCATCAATATCAAGTCCTTTGTTCTCGGTCCTTCAGAGTAATTCCATTATTTGTATCGCTGTAATTGTATATTGTATTATTTGTTTTTGAAGGAAACATATTGCGTTTGAAAAGGTTTTTTCTGAATGTTTAATATGAGAGCCGTTTCTTGTAGCATATTTAAATTGCTTGGATTATTCAAGAAAATTTATTTCGATAATAAAAAATAAAATACTTCGGAAGGTTTTTATTGAAAGTACTTACTTATTTTTAACCCTTATCCGCACCCAATGGTGCACAGGGCACTGCATCGAATTGACACAATGTTATCTTGATCATTACTTATATGACGGCAAGGTGATCACTCTTGCGCTTCAGGAACCAGTCCAGGGTAGGATCAAATAAATATTACAGTGTAAAATCACCAATATTTTTATTTTCAACTTCCCTGAGAATCAAACCCGGGACCTCCAGCACGGTAGCTAAACACGCTGACCATTACACTACGGAGGCGGACAAAAATACTTACCTACATATTTAATCTAATCATCAACTTTATCATATTGTCAGACATAAAAATTATATTTCACTCATTTTTCATAAAATATCTGCTACAATATCTTCAATATTCAATTTTATATACGATAACTTTTTATAAAAATATTATAATTTGATACAATTGTTTTGATTTTTCTTAGACAATCACTTTTGAATTACAACGAAATCATTTCAATAACTGATTTAGCAGTCACTTTGTTTCAATATCTATCTTTTTTAAATTCAAGTTTTGTTTGTTTAATACCACCATTTCTTAAGATCTATTATGACACGTGTTTCAATGCATTCCGCATCTTCTTAAATACCGTATTTTATATTTTATTTATTGTTTTAGCATTCACTTTGGGTAAGACATGATGAAATTTTAAATGGAAAACACTTGTTTTTACCCCTCTCCTTATTTATGGAACAGTTAATTATTTATTATGTTTTATTTTACATTAAGACCTGAAGATGGAAACATAGCTTCCGAAACAAGTCGTCATTAAATAAACTCAAGTGGTGAAAAGAAAACATTTCATTGATTGATTCGGCAGTCACTTTATGGTAAAATCTATATTTTTTATTTAGTATAGATTTATTCTTATGAGCTACTCGGTTGTCCAAACTTAAAACACAGTTTACGTTTTTTTCCTAGGTTTTTTTTGCATTTTTGGACTAAGTAGAATCTACTTAGTTCAAAAATGCAAAAAAAACGTACTACAAAAAAATGTCCTTTACTGTGTTTTGAGTTTGGACAGCCGTACTGTACTAGCTGTATCTCGAGCTCTGTCGTCCAGAAAATCCCATAGTGGTATTTACGAAGTAAAACATTAATTAAAAATTGTAAAAAACAAATGTTTTTTATTTGAAATATTACCGTATTTAGTTTTTAAAATGATGTATCAATATATGTTGCCTTATTATTTTGATTTACATTGTCTAATTATTTTGATCTCTCAGATCTGACAAACAGCTCGGGTAGACGGTCAACTGCTAAACTGGCGTCGAGGGTTTGATTCACGCCAGTCGCACGAGAAGCTCAAATTAATAACAATTTATAAATAAGTCGCGTCGCCTCTCTCTTTTCACTTATGTTCTCCTGGCAGCTCTTCGGGTTGAGGGGCCCTTTGCCAAGCACTCGCCACACCTCGTCATGTGTCGAGTCCCGACTGCTCGACAAGCATACATACGGCACATGTATCGATGAGGATTGATTATGTTCCCGCCGGTCGTATCAATCACGGCAGAAGACATTCTTAACTACTTCACTTTCCAATTACTGAGGGGTCTTAAGTATTTTAAGCGCCAACGGAGGTGTATGCAAACACGTTTGAGTACTACGACATATCGCTCACTCCTTTCAGCGTCAATAAAAAAACTTGATTTTTAAGGAGATCGTTTTCAAAGTTTAAAAATATAATAAATTGTATTAAAAATAAATATCAAGCAACTTATTGAACTTTTTATTGTGCAAAAGATCTTCAAAGGTTAAACCAGAACATTTTTTCTTCATTCGAAAAATATTCAATACATTTAATAAAAATTTAAACAATACCTTTTCTTCAAAATATAAAAACAACAATTTCTGCCCTGTAGCGGGTAAATATTTAGATTAAAATATGCCACTTTTGCTGGGATATAGTACATTTTCTGGGCATTTCGAACATACACAACTGAAAATTGACATATGACGTTGGTTTTTGATATATGACGTTGTTGAAAGGAGCGAGCGATATAAAGACGACGATTTACAGGGCTTATGACGCAGGTCATAAACCCTGTAAAATACCGTTTAAGTGATCACTATCTTCTTCAAACCCTTATACGCACCCGATGGTGCTTAGGGCACTACATCATTAAACGCAGTGTTATCTTGATCTTAATACATGAAGGAAAGGTGATCAGCCCTCCGCTTCAGGTACCAGTCCAGGGTAATATTTAATAAATACTAGAGTGAAAAAATCACTTTGATTTATTTGACCCCTCTTGGAACCGAACCCGGAACCTCCAGAACGGTAGTCAAGCGTGCTGACTATTATACTATGGAGCCAGACAATCAGTGTTTACTTAACACACGTATATCTATGACGAGATATAAAAAATGTGAAATTAATATTTTTTTGTGGAAAAACCCAGATTTGTTGGCAAGTATTTGGACACATTCAAAATCTTGGGAATAAAAAAACTGGCCGAAGTAAAAGCTACATAAAAATTTTAAATTGGGTTTTCAGGCGTTTCTCAGTATGTAAAAATAATCCGGGTTTCGTAGCTTGCAATAATGTACACAAACTAACTAACTAATTATAATGCCACTTTACCGCAGGGGTAGGCAGGAATAACAGTGTGTGTGTGTAAATAATGTCATGCAAATGTTACTTCATAATATATACACCCAAATATTTTCAGCACAATTTTGAAGCTTTATTTTTTTAATGTCTTTTGCTGTTTTTCTCCATTTACCAGCTTTGTAGAAATATCTGCTGTAATTTCTTTAGTATACTTACCAGCATAAACACAATAAAAGCCCGAATCCTTGAACTAATATCCCCAAATTCCGCAGAAATAGGTTTCAGCTAATGTTTTTACTGCCTCTGCTGTATATTATTATTATTATTTTATCTGCTAAAGACATATTAACGTATTTCTGAATTTACTCTAGCGATTACTGCTTTTGCGTTATTCAGACCGAAAGTTAATTCGCAAAATTACGATCACTTGGTCATGAAAACACGACTTATATAACACGGATGTAGATACAGTTTTGGTAAATTTAACAATACATTAACAAAACACGTTATAAATATAATTTTCTCACTATTTAATCGTACGAATATTACAAACATAATTATTTCTCATGCAATATAAACAAAGTAACCTTCCTTTTCACATCTCAACATTGATGAAAAAGAATATCTGGTTATTCACAAAGCCTATGACCTGTCATAAGCTTGTTAACTGATCACTTTATACACGTGTAACATCTACCATTGTACCCATAATTGATAACCACATTATTAAAATTTTAGAATTTGATCAATTTTTTATTTAAGTAGTGTAGCTGTATATCGTGGGTTAAATGGTGAATGTTACCCGCGTATAAAGTGATCACTCAAACTAGCCTGGTATAATAAGCCCTGTAAATACAATACAATTGACTCCTGACTTATTTGAACACAATGGTATTTAGAGAACTGCATCGTATAGAAGCAGTGTTATCTTGATTGTTAAATAAAGATATCTTTTTTATTTTTTTTTATTTATTTATTCGGGAATTGTACAGCTTACATATAAAAAAATTATATAATAAACAATAGTTACATTAACAATAATAGACATAACATTACATTAACAAAAAATAGTTACGTTAAAAAAAAAGCCAATTAAACAATTCTATATTTATGTTGTAAAATTATCAAAAAACATTCAGAGATTAAAAAAATAGGGTATTATATAAAATAATAGATTTAGTAGAAAGGAGAAGAAAAGGAGAGGAATATTAAGATAAATCAAACTAATTTAAAAGTTTAAAAACGTATATGTATTTTAAAAGTTTATTTTACTTAAATGGTACACTTTAAAGATGTACATCATAATGGGAATTGATCATTGTACTTAAAAACTTTTCTTGAGTTTGTGCTTTACGGGGTGTGTCATGGACGAACGCAATAAATATAATGGTACCTTGGGGTGTCTTTTAGATCAACATGGAACTGAAACAAATCGAACAACTTTAAGACTATATGGCAAAAGAAGCAATGTGCATTGTTTGACTTTTTAATGTAAACAATCAAATTAGATTTTATAACAGGCGGATTTGAAATTTTCAAAACCTCTAAATGGTGATGTATAAATTCAAACATCTTAACTCATTTTCTTGAATGCGAAGTTCATTGTACATTGTCATTTTCATGAAAAAAAAACAAATTCGAATTGTATTTTATTGTGTGAAATAGCCGTTGACTACTTCAAACACCGCTACCATTTATTAACTTTTTTATACAATTATCAATACGAACGAATGTACGTTTTATCCGTCTCTATAGTGTAATGGTAAGCGCGTTAAGCTATAGTGCTGAAGGCCGTAGGTTCCCGTAGATGCCCAATGAGGTCTAAATAAATGTTACTGATTTTTTCAATCAAATATTGAATTTAAATTACTTTGGACCTTTACGTGAGGTGGAGGATTGATCACCTCACCGTCACGTGGGTAACGATCAAGATAACACTGCATACAATATATCAATACGATGCACTATTAGATGCGCATAAGGGTAATAAAAAAGAGGAGTTATAGTTTTTTTTAATGAATAAGAACCCAGAATCTGCGGTATATTTAGAATAAATATACCACAAACTTAATAAACTGTTTAAATGTGATCTTTCGATGATTTTTAATGAAGGTATTAAAAAAATTTCATATACGGATACTTTATTTGATACCAAAAAGCAATCTTTGTTCGAGGGGTCGAAGGATCTTTTTTTCTTGGCCCGAATGGTTCATATGTATCGATCCCTTGGGTCTGCTTATGTAAATAAAAGTTAAACAGAGTATTTCGATATTCTGGATGAATCGCAATGAAATGATGTTCAGGGGATGATTGTTACATATAACCATTGCAAATTCATTTTCAACCGTACTTCGACTTTGGTACTAAAACCTCTGTTAATAGATTTATATTGTGGCAACCCACACATATAATGTACATCGACTATGGCAACTCAAATCGAGTGACGTAGCGAGCTACCTTCACGAGACCAGAAACGAACGGAACGAGCGAGCCCGCCACACTTCGTCGCCGCCCGTCCTCAGATCGACACGTACTTCAACTGTTCTCATATTAGAATCACGCGATTATTCTTAAGTATTTTCTTGATTGTAATTTGATAGAACTAAATAAATTTGTGTTAAAAGTAATCCGCTTTCATCTTGCTTCCCTTCTGATAAATTAAAGTGGTATTCAACTAGAAACCATAATATTATCCACTGACACTTCGTGATGGAATTGCATTTTTAATATATTATTAGATTAAAACCAATATTTTTAGCTTTTACACTTTATTTATGTAATGTATTTATTTATGTAATGTAAATAAAGTGGAAAAGCTAAAAATATTGGTTTTAATCTAATAATATATTAAAAACCTCTGTTCTCTGAGATGATTTGTCTGTAGGTATAGTTTTGTTGAACGTAGCAAATGCGAATATAAAAGTAATTTATTATGTCCTCCGTAAAATCCTGTTTTTTGTTAATACGAATTTGAGTCAGTACAGCGACGTTTTCATCTCGTATTATAACAAAGAATAATGGCCATTTTCGAAGTATGATTATTCGTTTGTTGTACGTAACGTATGACTATTATTATGATGAAATACACGACCATTTACATTTTTGAAAACAGACACATATTCGTAAACAGGTAAAGATACTCGTTAATCCAGGATTTATACAAGTGTCCGCCTCCGTAGTGTAGTGGTCAGCATGCTCGGCTACCGTTCTGGAGGTCCCGGGTTCGATTCCCAAGTGGGATAAAATAAATATTAGTGATTTTTTCACTGACATATTTATTCAATATTACCCTGGACTGGTACCTGAAGCGGAGGGCTGATCACCTTTCCTTCATGTGTAAACGATCAAGATAACACTGCGTTTATATGACGCGGTGCCCTATGCACCATTGGGGTGCGGATAAGGGTTTTATTATTTATTATTATTAATTGTCTGCTGTCTTGCGAAACAAGGAGAAACATTACTTCATGTTTTAAAATGAATATGAATATGTACACATATTTGAAATAACAAGTGTTTGTCTTATATAAGTTATTTTATTTAATAACATGGATGAATAATTATTACCATAAATGTTTGAATAATTAAAAACATTCTTATATGATTTATTTATATATTTTTCAAAACAAATTACATACATAAGTCATATATATATATATATATATATATATATATATATATATATATATATATATATATATATATATATATATATATATATATATATATATATATATATATATATATACATATATATATTTATTTATATATATATATATATATATATATATATATATATATATATATATATATATAATATTCCTGATGAGTAATATCTTTTTATAGATATTACTTGTTAACAAGACTGGAACACAAATAATAAAGATACATTTTTTTTAACTAACCAAAACTTATACATGGCAAAATATAAAAACAATTTACCAAGTTAGAGCGATTTGAAATCTCGAATAAAGCGGTTTCATTTTAACTTCATAAAAAACGCACAGATATGATATTTCCTTTACATTGAATCAAAATCCACTAAATTAATAAGTCACAAGTCCAAATAAATCGCGGGATGCATTATATTATAAAGACAAAAAGTTGTATTTATCTCAGTCTATATCACTGACACAATTCAGAATTGGAATGGAACACGGCGAACCCTGGTGGAGTGCCAGGGAACCTGCCAAAACCACATTACTAGTATTTTCCGAAAGCGTGCCAATACTAAACTTTCAAATGTCTCAGTTCAATATTAGGAACGGAAGGATGTCTCCACCTAGGCTAGCGGAAGCGGATTTAAAATGGATGAACAGAATCGTAAACCAATGTCTTTTGTGTTTCTCGCGTTAGCTTATTTAAATTAACCTGCTTACATTACATCCCGTCCGCCTCCGTAGTATGGTGGTTAGCACTTTAGGCCACCTGCTATGCTAGAGGTCCCGGGCTCGATTTCCAAGATGGTAAAAATAAATATTAGTCATTTTTCGATCCAATACTTAATATATATACTTTATACATTTAATGAAATGGACTGGTACCTGAAGCAGAAGGCTGATCACCTTACTTTCGTGTATTTAACGAACAAGATAACACTGCTTCTATAGGATGCATTACCTATGCACCATTGAGTATGAATAAGGGTTAGAATATATTAAAATACCAATCGATTTGAACTCCTTGCCTCTAATATTTACAAAATTACGTTATGTATTTTGGTGAACATTTTTTCACCAAAAAAATACGTTAATTCATTTCTGAAATTCTTGATTCTAATGATAATTTTTATTAATTTATAAGGCTCTTTAACTATCATTTCTAAGTATTTACTATTTATTACTTTTTTTTTTAAATAATGAGAGATTTATTTCCCTGGACTGGTTCCTGAAGCGAAGGACTGACCATCTTGCCTAAATATAATTAACGATCAACTTAGCATTGCGTCAATTTGATACAGAGCCTTTTGCACCATTGATCATGCCTATTTTTCTTCGGTCTTCCCTTGCCGATAAAACTGTAATATTATTATCATCGTTTCAAATACAATAAATTTGGATTTGTTTAATAATTCAAAATAATCGATAGTATAAATTTAATCAATATAAAATTTACTATTAGGTATTCTAAAATATTTCCAAATTTTACATATTTGTTTAAAAAACAGAATTTGATGCTTTATATATGTATAAATAAATGGAGAAAATATTATTTTTTATCTTATCTGAATAGTTTTAGAAAATCCCTTTGCTTAAAACATTTCCAAGTAGGCTTTCTTGATGCTTTGATAGACACATTACTTTAGTCGACCTTTTGTTAAGGGTTGAAAGGAAACATTTTGGCATTATTATTATCAGATATAATAACTTCTATCAAACAAGCATATCGTTTTTCAATCATATTGACCGGTTTAATACTGATTGATTTTATTTCTTTGTCTCTTTCAATAAATAAAAGATTATAATTTGGATTTTGAAGGTAGGTATACGACGAGATCTCAAATTGAGATTTAAAATTGATTCTAAGCAAACGGCATTGATGTAATGTAATTTAATTATATTTTTGATTGTGTTGATATTATTGGATTTAAAAAAAAATTAATTGATTATATGGTTCACTAATGCAGCACTTAAATACAATAATACGGTGTTTGAAAATGATGCGGAATGCATCGAAACACGTGTCACAGTAGATTTTAATAAATAGTGGTATTTTCTAAGTAAAACATTAATTAAAAACAATATTTATTGTTGACATCTCTAACAAAGACGAAGAAGAATATGGAAATGTGAGTATTTGGGTATTTATTGAGTTAACTCTCAACGGCCGGTTTGAGTAATTACTTTACACAAGTGAAATATAGGCAATTCTACCCAAGATTAACAACCACACTACTAAAATAATAAATTATTCAATTTCAAATTTGAGTATTGTAGTTGTGTATCATGGGTTAAATGGTGAATGTAATACATGTTAAAAGTGATCACTCACTTAAATCAGCTTATGGCAGGTTGTAAACCTTGTAAAAACAATACAATTGACTCCTGAAAAAAAGGTTTTAAATTATAACTTACTATTATACTTTTTTACAACATTTTAAGTGTGTCCAAATACTTGTCCACAAAATCTGGATTATCTTCAATTACAGGTGTTATTTTTGCTAATAAAAGAGTTTCTGCTTAATAAAAAGCTATTTTTCATCTCACCAATAGATGTCTCTAGTGAAGTCCTAGTGAGTCAAGAACAATCTTTCTAAATTGGTTCATATACATATATAAAACTTCCAAGAATTTGAGTAGTGTGGTTGTCAATAATGGGTAGAATTTTTGAATGTTACACGTGTGAAAAGTGATCACTTAAACCAGCCTATGACGGTCAGCCCCGTAAATGCCCAGACTTTATTCTTCTTCATCTTGATGAGATGTCAAAAAATAATATGAATATTTTTTTGCTACTGCCTTTATTCATATGGGCATAAACACATTTAAAATCAGAAAAAAAGTTTATAATTTTTTTTTCAACAATATGTATTATATAATTCTTTTATTTTAGTTTTAATAATGCGTTAATCAAACCTTTAAATTGAGAATCGTTAAACGTCCACCGAAACATCTAAAGTAAATTTATTTGAAGATTTATTACTTCTCACGAAGACAATAAATTTGGAGTTTAAAGGCAAATTGATGGTAGCATCGAACAAAGGACTACATCACATAATGAAGGTACTTATTTACACTAGACGGATTCCATTTATCTGGCGTTCATTATTTCTTGATTGTTTCACAAGTGGTTAATTAAAATATAGGGCGTCACGAAAAAACGGGAACTTTTTAACAATCTAATAAAACCAAGAGCGATAGAAGAAAAAAACATTTGAGGTATAGTAATTGAAGCTTCAGAAATTGCCATTTAAGAAACATAATAGATGTTTTTAATAGCCGTCTTTCTGTACGAATGCATTACTGAAATCTGCTGTTGAGATTTCTCACTGACCGCTGCAACATCTTAGCTGGGATATTGTGGATTTCATCCTGATTTCTTTGTTTTTCTTGGTCAAGTCGTGTACACTTTACTTTTGAGCAAGCAACACAAGAAAAAATCAAAATTTGACCAATCTGGCAATCATGGGGGCCAGAGAACTACTGAATGTTGAAATAACACGACTACCGAACAATTTTCGCACAGCTCCTATTGACTGCCGTGCAGTGTGTGATTTTTTCTTCAGTTGTTACACTATCTACAGCTTGTATGGATAAAATTTCAAACTAAAACGAAGAATTCTGCGAACAATCTCCCGGTATATTTCAACACCGGGATGGCGCCATAATATCCTAAGATGTAAAAATGTCGGAACTTTCTCTGCGCAGCTTCTAAACTATCACTGTTTTGATAAAGCAATTTTAAGGCCAACGCACGCTATTTCCCGTTCTATTGTTACATCTTCTTCTTTTTCGTCTTCTTTTTGTAGATCCTAGGGATCTGTTTGTGCCTCCGCATGTCGCCCTTGGGACGTTGACTTCCAGCTGTCTTTCCATCTTTTCGGAGGTCTGCCTGGGGGTCTGCGTCCTTCAGAGTTGCCTTGAAGAGCGATACGTGGAAGTCTGTTTTCTGACATTCTGTTTATATGTACATTCCAGTATCACCATCGATGTCGTCCCCACCTCACGATATCCTCCGTCTATTGTTATATGATTACAAAATGGCTAGATGTTTACTTGCTCAAGGTCACTGTCCCGCAGTGCTGCCACTTGTTCATGGCAGCCACTACAATCTTTAAAAAATCCATTTTTAATTTAAGTCTTACTAAGTAAATCCCACTATTACCAGAAATAGTGGTACTTATTAAGTAAAAATTAAATTAAAAATGGATAGATTTCACCACAAAGTAACTTCCGAATCAATAAATGAAATTAAATCAATAAAAGTTCCAATATTTTTAGTGATTTCAAATACTTGTTCACAAATCTGGATTATCTCCAATTATGAGTTATTTTCATACTTTTTATGACATCTCATCAAAGATGAAGAAGAATATGGAAGTCTGGGCATTTCAGCCCCGTAAATGCCCAGACCTCCATATTCTTCTTCATCTTTGATGAGATATCATAAATAATAATAAAAATTCCCTTTATTCTGTGTCACCCTATACATCGAGCCTCGCTGAAATTCTTGATTTCAGAACAACCCCTAATGCCAAACGACCCGGTATAAATTCACCTTATTTTTAATTGCTTAAAATATTCCCCATGATATATCACCTCGTTTAACCCAGCGACATTGAATGATGGAATAATTAATCAAGCCGATGTTGACTTTTGTAATTTACAATTTATCGGCTTTTAATTTGACGCGGTGGTAAAAATTTTATGGTAACTATAATATGAAGGTGAGAAATTAATAGTGATCATATCGGTCGATTCGTGTGAAGATATAATGTGATTTGAGTTCCGATAAAAACTGTTACAAAAGGAACTTTTGAAATGTTTCGACAATGGTGAAACATACATTATATTTTCAAATGTTATTTTGATTGTAATCATACAACAACTATAACATTGGTTTTCTCACTTTGTTATGTTAGCTGTGGTCATGAATGTCACAGTCAGAGTAAACAAAATCTACATTTTAACATGTAAACATAAATGAGAAGAATATTGAAGAAAAATAACAATAAAAACGGTAAAAAAAAGTCTGGGTAAATACAAAAACCCAGTTCGGCTGTCCAAACTTAAAATACAGTAAGGAACACTTTTTTTAAAGTACTTTTTGGCATTTTTGGACTAAGTAGAATCTATTTAGTCCAAAATGTAAAAAAAACGTACTACAAAAAAGTGTCCCTTACTGTGTTATGTGACTTAGTATTTGGACACACTCTAAATATTATGTATAAAATATCTGTTCAAACTATTTTTTTTCCGTCTTAATATAGACGAAGAAGAATATGGAAGTCTGGGCATTCCCAAGGCTTGCGACCTGGTATAGACTGGTTAATGTTTTGTCAAATAACTCATGAGCCGATAATTCCAGATTTGTGAAGTATTTGGACACACTCAAAATGTAGTGGTCAAATTATAAGCTGTATAAAGTAGAAGATCATGTTTTCAGGCGTTCTCCTATATGAAAAATAATCCAGTTAAGATCTTACATACATCTAAATAAAGGGGTCTCTGCTAAAAAAAAACCTTTCTTAAACCAACGATAGATGTTTTCAGTTAACTCACACATAAAGCGCTATGAGATAAGTGTAATGGTCAGCACGCTTGGCTACCGTTCTGGAGGTCCCGGGTTTGATTCCAAGAGGGGGGGGGGGGTCAAATAAATGTAAGTGATTTATTTCACTGTAATATTTATTCAATATTACCCTGGACTGGTACCTGAAGCGGAGGGCTGATCAATTTTCCTTCATGTGTTGACGATCAAGATAACACTGCGATTTTGTGATGCAGTGCCCTATGCACCATTGAATGCGGATATGGGTTAGAAAAAGAAGAAGAAGAAGTTGACAAACCCAGATATTTTTTTTTTGATTTTATAGATTTTATTAACACATTTGAACATTCAAAATGTTTAAATGTGTAAATAAAATCTATAATTTTTTTTATGTAATTTGTAAAATATGATGTAATGATTTTTTAAAAGGAAACTAGTCAACGAAGGTGCGTATTGACGTCATAACGGCTGTCCAAATCTAAAACACAGTAAGGAACATTTTTTTCGTAGTAGGTTTTTTTGCATTTTTGGACTAAGTAGAATCTATTTAGTCCATAAATGTAAAAAAAAACTACTACAAAAAAATGTCCCTTACTGTGTTTTAAATTTGGACAGCCGATATGTTTATGCCTAAATGGATAGTGTTCACAAACATTTACAATATTTCTAATGTCCTCTGAAACTGTTAGATTAGATCCTTAAAGGAGGATACGAGCTGACAGCTAATGTACTTGTAAGTGGTTGAATTAAATCATTATCTTCTCACATGTCGTTTGGCTTTATCTAGGATAAGGGAGTGTACCTTTAGGGTAGATAAATTATTTAAACACGATTAACCACGAAATTAATCTCATTTTCGGCTAAAGTTATAATAAAAAATACAAGTATTATAAATCAATACAAAAAATAAAATAAAAATAGATCTAACCGTAAATACTTAAACTTTCATATTATTTTTTGACATCTCATCGAAGAAGAAGAAGAATATGGAAGTCTGAGCATTTACGGGGCTGACGACCGTCATAGGCTGGTTTAAGTGATCACTTTACACACGTGTAACATTCACCAATTCTACCCATTATTGACAACCACACTACTTAAATTCTCGGAAGTTCTATATATATGAACTAATTTAGAAACCTTGTTTCACTAGAACTTCACTAGAGACATCTATTGGTGAGATGTAAAGAAGCTTTTTACTAAGCAGAAACTCTTATATTAGTATGTTAGGTCCGAATCCTGGATTATAATCACACACATGAGAAACGCCAGAAAATACCCATTTCATTTTTATTATTAAGCTTATAATTTGACCAGATAATTTATCGGTCGTCAGCCCCGTAAAAGCCCAGACTTCCATATTCTTCTTCATTTTTGATGACATGTCAAAAAATAATATAAAAGTGACTCCTGTAATTGGAGATAATCCAGATTTTGTGAACAAGTATTTGGACACACTCAAAATGTTGTACTTAAACTTTTATATATTTTTTTCAATTCATTAATTTTTTTCATTCAAACCCTTATCCGCCCCCCAATGGTGCATAGACGACTGCATCATATAAACGTGTCATCCTGATCGTTAACACATGAAGGAAAGGTGAACAGCCCTCCGCTTCCGGTACCAGTCCAAGGTAATATTGAATAAATATATGAATGAAAAAATCAGTTTTATTTATTCGACCCCCCTGGTGTTTTTCAATACGTTTAGTATATCACTCTCCTTATCATTCGTATTATTATATTACCATAACACAAAGTTAACAATGTAAATGAATAAATATTAGAGTGAAAAAATTAATAATAATAAATAATAAACACTTATCCGCACCCCAATGGTGCATAGGGCACTGCATCAAGTTGACGCAGTGTTATCTTGATCATTACTTACATGAAGGCAAGGTGATCACTCTTGCGCTTCAGGAACCAATCCAGGGTAATATTAAATAAATATTGCACCGTAAAAATCACTAATATTTATTTTCACCCCCCCTGGGAATCGAACCCGGGACCTCCAGCACGGTAGCTAAACACGCTGACCATTAAACCACGGAGGCGGAGAGTGAAAAAATTACTTATATTTATTTGACCCTCCCCCTGGAAATCGAACCCGGAACCTCCAGAACGGTAGCCGAGCGTGCTGACACTACGGAGGCGGAGAAAATAAAACAAAATATTAGATTCGATTGATATAAAATTCAACATTTTAAATTTTTCAGTATAAATTGATGGGAAAAAAATATAATGGGTATACGAGTAAATTCATCATAATTTTTATCAAAAATTCCTAATAATGATAGATCTAGACCTTATTTACAATAATAATTTGAATTGACTGAAATTTATGTACCCGCCTTCGGGATTCGGGATCGTTGTCGCTTTACACCCCACTTGATGCGTTAAGCTGTGACCCTAAATAGCATTTACACAAAATAGCTTAGCATAAAATATTCCCGACGAAATAGCCAATTTCTTATAGGAAAAAACCTTTTCAATGAAGTTAACAATATTCACAAAATATTGAGTATAATCAAATACTTGTTCACAAATCTTGATTTACTCCATTGAGGGATTATTTTTACTTTTTTTTTATAAATCTCAACATAGATGAAGAAGAATATAAAAGTCTGGGTTTAAGTTGACAACAAAATAAAAGGACCTCTGCTTAGTAAAAAAAGGTTTCTCAATCCAACATATATGGCTTTAGTGAACTCACATGTATGATTTCCATGTATACTCAAATTCTTGAAGTAGTGTGGTTGTCAATCATGGGTAGAATTGGTGAATATTAAAAGTGTGTAAAGTGATCACTTGAACCACCCTATGGCGGTCGAAAGCCATGTTAATGCTCAGACTTCTATATTCTTTTTCATCTTTGTTGAAATGTAAAAATAATGTAAAAAGTAACTCCTACTTGGAGATAATCCAGTTTTGTGAACAACTATATGGACGCACTCAAAATTCTTATCTCATTTATTTTCAATTAATTTCTATTAAAATCACAATATTTTACAAATAATAAAGTACCTACCTGATATTTTTTTCAGTTTCATCTTTTAAGTAGTAATTTTTAAACATTTTAAAATTAAACAACTTTGTTTTAACCACTTTTTTATTTAAAAAAAGTGGTAGAAACAAAGTTGTTAATTTTATAAAGTTTATAAAATGTGCTACAAAGTATCTGCAAAAAAACATTCAAGAAAATATTACTTTTTACCCTATTTTCTTTACATCTTCACAAACATATTTATGAAACTTTATTTTTAAAGCATTTCTACAGCTCGAGAGTTAGTATGTTTGTTATAAATGTGCAAACGTATTCCCACCACCCTCTTAACTAAGGGTTGGATAAAAGGATGCTAATTGAGTCACTTTTCCTAGAAGAGTCTTTAAAAGGGGATTTATTTCTATTGCAGTTGGGACTAAATGAATAAGCACGGTATGTTTGCTGTATATTTATTCATGTAAAAAATACTTTTTTACAGTACGATGTTTATTTTTTGGCACACAATAACAACAATTTATCGTGAAACTACCAACACAGTTGACTATGATTGGATGCAATAAAATTTAATCCAATCATAGTAAAGTATTATTGGTAAAGTAAATGAAGAAAGTCATTGAAATTTGTCCATTTCATAGTCCGGTAATAGTAATACGAATATCATATTAATTAATGATTTCCTACCCATTTTTTTATTTTATGATTCATTTTTCAGCACTTACAAGTCTGGGCATTTACGGAGCTTACCACCGTCATAGGCTAGTTTAAGTGATCACTATAATAATAATAATAAAACCCTTACCGCACCCCAATGATGCATAGGGCACTGCTTCATATAAACGCAGTGTTATCTCGATCGTTTACACATGAAGGAAAGGTGATCAGCCCTCCACTTCAGGTACCAGTCCAGTGTAATATTGAATAAATATTAGAGTGAAAAAATCACTTATATTTATTAAACCCCCCTGGGAATCGAACCCGGGACCTCCAGAACGGTAGCCGAGCATGCTGACAGTTACACTACGGAGGCGGACAAAATGTCTCTGATCACTTTACACACGTGTAACATTCACCAATTCTACCTATGATTGACAACCACACTACTCAAATTCTCGGAAGTTCTTTATGGATGAGCTAATTTCGAAACGTTGTTCTTAAATCACTAAAATATGTGGTTTACGAAGAGAGACTGTTGCACATGATGTTAAACTGTTTTTGTATTAGTATTTTATGCTGGTAGTATCCGTTTGGTATGTGCAATATTTTAAATGATGGGGAATCCATAGAAAAACGTGTATTTTAAGAAATAGTGATATTTAATATGTAAAATTTAAATGAAAAATGGATACGTTTTGCCAAAATGTGACTGCCGAGTAAATTAATGAAATATTTCAACTGAATATTAAATTTTTGCCGACAACATTTTGAGTGTGTCGAAATACTTAATCACAAATCTGGATCTCCAATTAAAAGAGTTATTTATCATTTTACTTCTTCATCTATGTTGAGATGTCAAAAAAAGTTTTTTGTTAATACTAATAAGTTAAATCCCTCATATATTCCCATTTATGACATTTATTCTAATAACATTTGAGACACCCGGTAATATTAGTTTTGTCTTCAGGCTCCAGTAGCTCCGGCTCCGATTGAATAACGCAAATAGTGCTTTTGGCACCAGGATGTGTGCCGAAGGGCGGAAGTTTATTTCCGGTCCGGTGCCAAGTGCAAGTTGCGGACCGGTAGTATAAAACTTTCCCGGAATTTATCTCCCGGAGCGTGCAGCCACCTTGTAAGGAAATTTATAGCAATTGAGATAGCGCCGGCAGACATCGTGTAGTACGTTCGGTAAATAAGACCTCCGACATAACGTGTAGAGCCATAAACAGTATAAAATCTCAATAAATCTAAAATGTTGGATCGCTCTGTGAATTTTAAAAATAGCGTTTTTTATTGATATCTCAACTTAGCGGAAGAGGAATATGGAAGTCTGGGCATTTACAGATCTTATGACATGTCGTACGGCTTAAGTCATCATTTTGTATGTTTATTTATGTTTCTTTAAGTGTACATAAAACCACCAAAAGAACATTTCATCGTGCGTAGTTCGTATCATATCCCATATATGAAAGTATCTCACCATCGTGACAGTTTCTTCCATATACCAATATTCGTGTTAACAATTACGCCCCTGCCAAAATTGTTTGATAAGAAGCATTTGGAAAACTGTTTGCGTGAAGCAACAAGATTTTTTTCCGTTTCCAACATTGATGCACTTAGTTCTGACGAACAAAATCAGACTTCAAATTCTTCAAAATCACTTAAAATTATTTTATTTTGTATATTTTTAATATTGTTTTTAAGATTGCCTAACTCTAATCTAATAAATATGTTTGTTTCTCATTTTTGTTATATCTTCTTAAAAAAACAATAGAAATACAGATTTCTCGTTTGATTCGAATATTTAAAAAAAAATTGTTTTACGGCCCGGTAGGAAATCTCATTTCTAAAATTTGGCACGGTTGCTGAAAAGGTCGGCTACCCATGATCTAGTTCATCAGGCATCCAACAAATACCCTTATGTATGCATGTATTTATGAGTATGTATGCATACATTGTGTTTGATTATTATACGTTAAATCTCATTGTATTAAGACATATAGTGGTTGGAATATGATGTGATTATCTTATACGGGTGTAATCTTCATGTCAGTAGCTTGAACCTCAGACAAAGCTTTCACGGGATTAGTTAGTCATTTAATTAGCAATTAAATATTCTGTCATTCATATACAATCGGTTCTTAAAACTATATAACGGTTATTAAAACGAATAAACTAAAAAAATGTTTTTTTACACGAGTGTTTTATTTTTACATTTAATTCATCGTGTTATTCCGTTAAATTCACAAAAAATAACTTAAAAATATTTACAATTTCATAAAAAATAGTTTTAACTATGATAGGCTTTTATTAAACAGTCTTTGATTATCTAAAATCTAAGCCAAAGATTCTTAAAGTAGGCCTCCTGACCTCTCCTGGGTCCCTAGAGAGATCTAAGGGGTTGATTATGGCTCTGAGAGAGTAGGAGAGGCCTGGGAAGCAGACAGAAGGTCACGAGGTGCTAAAATGTATAACCATATAGAATTTTAAAAATCTGTTACTATACGATGTACATACGTATCTAATTTGTTACATACTAAAAGTTTTTGATGAAAATTGTCATTAAAATAAATATCATATTTGATTTTCTGATATATTAAATCATGAATTGACATGACAATGCATTACGTTCATTTTGAATATATATATTTTTTTAATATCGACAATTTAAGCGTCCGTGTACCTTATAAGTTAATATTCGTATTGAAATAGGTTCACTTCATTTTTCTGAATTTAAATTGAAAAAAAGGTAATTTCCGGTTAATTTTGTATCTTAAAGGGGGGCATGGGTCAAATAAGTTAAGGAATTTATGACCCAAACTAACCTAATCTTTCAAACCGTATCTTTTCACATTTCATCGACAATTCAGTTGACTATTCAAATTCGTTGGATTCGATATTCGTCATATTTTGATGGTTCATAGAACAGTCAATATTTTCTATATTCGTCTCTTTTATCGCTAACTCTCTCTAGTTAGTCAATTTAGTCAGCTTTGCGCAGGAAATGTTATCTTATTAGAGTAAAATGCTGAATATAGTGAATAAAAATGACACCATCATGTCGTTGAAACATAAACAGGTTGAATAATAATTTGATTGATTACTTTAGGAAAGTTTTTAAAATATTGAACAAGAGATTTGTTCATTCAAGCACTTTTAAACCATCGACAAGGCGAAAGATATGAACCGATTAGAAATATACCAGTGAAAAAAAATATTTCAAAGTACATGATCATTTTGAAGAGACGTTTTTTTAACATACATTTTAGTCCTTTGCATTATGTATTGTATTTTATTTGCGACTGTTTTTTTAAAATTAAGAATGTCATATTTATTACCAAAAATATCACTTATTTAACAACAAGCTAAATCTGTATAAATGGAAAAGAAATAGAAAATAGTAAGCACGAGTATCTATTTGTGAGGCAGAGAAAATACTAAAAAATGTATGAAACAGACTGTCCGCCATTAGCAATGTTTAGTCTTGCATGTGTAACTGTTGTATGTTTTATTCAATAGGTGGCGCTGCCATTGTGCTAAAACTGTTTTCTAAGCTGATTTGAGCGAACGGGCGCGGGTGTTTCAATTTTTATTTATGCATATAAGTAATTATATATATCTATTACATTTTCCACTGAAATAAATTGATTGAGTCGGGTTTTTGCCCCGTGTTTGTATCGCGGACTTTGAGTTCTGCCCTCACTCTGCCAAATGTGTGTGTGTGTGTGTGTGTGTGTGTGTGTGCACAAAAATATTTCCCCGAATGAAAATAAAGCACATATTAAAAAAGGAAATAAATTACTGTATACCGTACTTCATTTTATTTATGACTTACGACGTTATTAGAGGTTAAGAAACCTTGTAGCAATGGTTCATTGAATTTTTGAGAAATGTGGCACTGCTCGGGGAGTACACCCCTGGCTGGCTGCCAGGGCCGCCTGCAGACGCTCCTCCTGGCGCCAGCCCACTCCAACTCGCTGGTGGAAGAAACCAGAGTGTGTCACGAAGCACTGGTGCCAGATAAACTCTTATTTATGGACCCCGCATGATGAACTTGCGTCTTACCGCTTCATGTTCGTGTTTACCTGGTATATTATACACTAATATAATATGCTATATTATACAATGGTATACCTGGTATATTATACACATTTATATATGCACTAATACCAGATAAACTCTTATTTATGGACCTCGCATGATGAACTTGCATGATGAACTTGCATGTTACCGCTTCATGTTCGTGTTTACCTGGTATATTTTACACTAATATAATATACTGTATTATACAATGGCATACCTGGTATATTATACACTTATACCAGATAAACTCTAATTTATGGACCCTGAAAGATGAACATGCGTCTTACCGCTTCATGTTCGTGTTTACATGATATATTATACTATATAATATGCTATATTATACAATGTCATACCTGGTATATTATGCACTTATATAATATGGTATATACTATACACTATTATACCTGGTTTATTATGATTTATATGCATTCATATAACACTCTGACGGAGTTATAACGTCATCAAAATAATATTGTGATATAAAAAATCTTTTTTTTCCTCTTATAGAATTAAGTACTCGTAAGTTGATCAGAAGGTAAAAAAAAATTTAAATCAATATTTTTTTTTAAATTAAATATGTACTTTTTTGTAAAAAATATAATTAAATTATATTTTTTATATAAATTTAGGCAGATTTTCTAAATCACGATGCTATTTATGATACCAAATATATGTTTTAAAGAACATTTCGACTCAATCAGGATATTATATACATTCGATTACTAGGGGGATCCAAATAACATAGTTATATTTCTTTCCAATATTCTTTTAATATTACCTTGGCATGAAGTGTAGGCCAGGGTTAAATTATATTATGTGTTTAGCGATCAAGGAATAAGATAACACTGTTTCTATACGATACAGTTCAATAATGCATTATTGGGTGTGTAAAAGTTTGCATTTATACATATGTGTTGTGAAAATAACCAATGATAAAATGGATGATATTATTTTAAAAACAACAGCTAGTTAATGTAAACAACTTTGTAGGACAAAATAATGAAATCCAGTTTTTTATTGATTTGTTTATGTACTATTTTTCTATTTTATCGTGAAAGCTTTTCTCTCGCTATAAGTAGTTAAAAGTTGTTGAGCTATTTTTAACGTTTTCACGTAAAAAACTTGTAATTCCTCCATTACCAAACTTTGTTTATTAAAATACGAAAAGTTTCTGAATCGCTACTAAGTATGAAGTTCTAAATCTGACCGTATGGAAAGGTTTTTCTACGAATTACTTCCACGTATTTGAGAGTGTTTTAGCCATTTCATGTAATAACAAAAATTTTGGTATAATTTAACGATCAACCTTAACCTATTTTTCTTATCATTCAGCGGTGTTTTATTTGAACACTTTGATTATAAAGTCCGCCTCCGTAGTGTCATGGTAAGTACGCTTGGAGGTCCCGGATTCGATTCTCAGAAGGGGGTCAAATAAATACAAATGATTTTTTTTACTCCAACATTTATTCAATATTACCCTGGACTGGTACCTGGAGGGGAGGGCTGATCACCTTTCCTTCATGTGTTGACGATCTAGACAACACTGCGTTTATATAATGCAGTGCCCTATGCACCATTTGGTAGCGGATAAGGGTTCGAAGAAGAAAATATTAATTTATAAGTCTTTCTTTTAACATTTTTTATTAAAACATTTTCATTATTAGGAAGAACGACAATTAAAAAAATCGTCTACCTTCTTATTCGTGTACTTTATAATAGGTAATTAAATATTATTAATTGGAAGTAAAACATTGAAAAAGTTACTTTTAATTTATAATTTTTGAGTATGTTTACCGCACTCTGTTTTTCCGTTTAACAGTTTATACTCAAATTTTGTTTTTCGCTCTATACCAATTTAGCTCTAATTATGCACTAAGTTCAAATCACTTCATATGATGCACGATACTTGAAAACCTGCGAGTAATGTTGCGTTATTATCATACAACGAGTTAATTTTATAATATTTCAGTGACTCCACTTAGGAGTTATTTATATTGATATCTCCAAATTAACTTGCAGAGTACTATCAGGGGTATAAACAGAACCCTCTAAATTCTACAAAATGCTGTTTCAGAACGGTAATATCGAGTTAGACTCTAGCTTCCCTTGAGTGCGTATCCCGTATTCCATGTAAGTAAGTCCCATGATGATATGAAATGTAGACGTATAATGGATTATTAAAGACCCATTTTCATATTTTTTGATATTGTTTATATTTTTGTATGAGCGAGAGTGCCTAGTAAATACCCAAAAGAGTTGGGAATAGGTGCCTACAAAGTTGAAATATATTTTTTGTTTATTTGAAATATCTTGTTACATTTACTTTAAAATTGCCATATTCAACTAGTTTTAATTAAAAAAAAAATAATTCCGATGTTTACGGTACATAAGGAGAAAAACATTTTTGTATAAGACCACATTTGTGTTAATCAACTTAAACACAACTTGTTTTGAGAATTATTTTTTCAATTAGTATTTTATCTTATTTTTGACATATCATCAAAGATGAAGGAGAATATGGAAGTCTGGGTATTTACAGGGCTGACGACCGTCATAGGCTGGTTTAAGTGATCACTTTACACACGTGTAACATTCACCAAATCTACCCATTATTGACAACCACACTAACTTTATTATAACGTCTATCAGTTTCGAAGCTAACCGCTTCTTTATCAAGACTGATCAATAAGTATTGTATAACTGATTAATAAATTTGAATTATAAAATGGAAAATCACAAAGTTTTTTCTATTACTTGATTTCACTTTGTAGTAATATCTATGTATTTCTTAAGTAAAATTCACTTGGTTAGTATCACTTCTTCTTAAAATCCTTTGTGAAACGTGTTTCATGTTATTTTCATCATTTTTAAACGCGTGTTTCTAAACATAATGCATCGAAACACGAGTCACAATAAATTTGAATAAATAGTGGTACTTTAAAAATAGTACTTACATTAATCAAAAATATTTTTTTCACAAGAAAGTCTGTTAATAAAGTCTCAAATTATCGCAGAAAGTAATGCACTGAGAGCACAATGCGCACATTCATGATGGGTTCTTTATCTCTGCGTACAGTTTACATTTTTATCATTTACTTCATCCATTAAACACAGATCTCGTGTTGTGGTACAAATTCTCGCAACGAGCGGCTCCTCAGATCGAGTAATGCATTTCATTTTATTCCACAACTGTGTGCATTATTCACACAATTCAGAATTATTTAACGTACAAATGAGGTCAAATTTTGTGTTGTAACTCCTTTGTATTTTTTTCCTTTTCCAATGAAAAAATATCGTTTTTTGACATCTCATCAAAGATGAAGAAGAATATGGAAGTCTGGGCATTCACGTGGCTGAAGACCGTCATAGGCTGGTTTAAGTGATCACTTTACACACGTTTAACTTTCACCAATTCTACCCATTATTGACAACCGTTTGGTAACTCAAATTCTTGGAAGTTCTATATATATAAACCAATTTAGAAATATTGTTCTTGAATCACAAGAACTTCACTAGAGACATCTATTGGTGAGATGAAGAAAAGCTTTTTATTAGTCAGAAACTCTTATATTATTATGTGAGGTCCGAACCCTGGATTATAATAAAATAAATAGCTTAAATAACTCCTATAATTGGACAAACAAGTATTTGGACACACTCAAAATATGAAAAAATATCGCACTATCGTTACATTTTTTATGCAAAAATAGTCCATTTTAAATTTAAAGTTCATTTTAAGGCAAACAATAATTAATATTTATAAAAAAATGTATTTTAAATGTTCACTTAATTTTTTATTTTTGAATATTATTGATTAATCGAAACATAAGAAACTCCTGCGACACAATCTGCCAGCTCGACCGCTATATCGTCGGTATATCGATGGCCGTAGTTTTTTAAGTTTTCTAGAGACGATATATTGAATTTCAGCACACTAACCGACTAATTGCTAATTCGGTTTAGTAGAATATAGAGTCAATACTTTCTAAAATACGGATATATTGTTAAATAAAACAAAAAATAACTATATATTGATAATAAAGTACTTTGTTAATATTACAAAAATAACACACCTGAAAAAAAATATTGATATCTCAACATAAACGAAGAAGAATATAGAAATCTAGGTATTTACAGGGCTTACGATCTGTCATAGGCTAGTTTAAGTGTGCAATAAAAAATCTTAATTCAAATCATTCTTAAGTAAAGTGGAGTAAAAACATTCTCTCACATGTAGAAAATGCAGAAAACGTAGAAAATGTAGAAAACACAAAGTACTGAACATTCGAAATGCCGAGTAACAGCAGCTTTTAATAAGCACGATGAGAATCATTGAGTATCGTGCATTCAACAGATGGCGTTGTCATTATTCCCATTTGTATTTTTTTAACAATATTTTTATCTGTCACAGGTAAAAAAATCATATGTATAAAAATCACGCTCGTATTTGGATATAACATTGTGTCAAAATTTCAATCAATCGGTTAATGACTTTGGGAGATACAAAATGTTTGACAACCGAACATTTTTACTGTTTGATTTCTGTAAAAAGATGAATCAAATTTGTTTATGAGATAAGTATGCAAGAACATTTATTTTTTTGTGTTTTAAAATTAAACTGATTCAGTTTTCCAACATTTAATGTAACGACACTTCAGTAAACTCTTTTTAGTTTTCCATTTTCCCGCCTGACGTCGCCTTAGCGTGGCGGGGGTGGTATTCATTTAGCGACGCTATTTTTATTACGGAGATTCCGCTTAGTTAATTTCCGTTTCCATATTTCCGCAAGCCCCGTGTAATACGAACGCCGCCGTAAGCCGAGGTGAAGTGAAGCGTCGGGAACCAAAGTACAGTTGTCTGTTATATTTCCACTGCTTCAAGTGCAGTTTGACTCGTAGCAAATTGTTCACCTATCTTCCTGAGATCTCTTAATGGTACGGTACAAAATCCTGCATACAATAAGGTAAGGTAAACTTGGAATTAAAATGAGTTCGCATTAGTTCTACATAAATTTTCTTTTGAATTTATTTTCAAAATATGCTGAATAAAAACTGGTGTAAGTAGATATGATAATATTGAAAATGATCTCATAAAGGAATATACGGAATGAATGCAAGGCATTAAAGATAAAATTAAGAATAGGTGTGTTTCGATGGTTTGGGCATGTGAATTGAATGATTGCATAAGAAACAGTATAACAAATTAATGCGGCAAATATAAATTGTAATAGAATCTGAAAAAAACGAGAAAAACTTGGCTTGGTCAAGTATTTCATATACTTGAAAATGGTCAGATCAGAAGTTGCAATAATCGGCGGGTATGTTTGAGGAGACGCATGAATGTGAAAGAGGCGAAGATTGTTTTGGAATGATAGATTGGTATGGCACCGTATGTACGTATTCCTACAACTCTAATGATATTTTCAATTGTTTTAGGTATGATATATATATATATATATATATATATATATATATATATATATATATATATATATATATATATATATATATATATATATATATATATATATATATATATATATATATAATATATATATATATATATATATATAAATAAATATATACATATACGAGTATTTAGTGAATACCAATCCCACAGTAGATTGTGACGTGTAATCTCGTAGTATGAGTCTTTTTGCCTTGTTCTAAGCACAATGAGAATTTAATAAAGACTGAGTGCAAAAAGCTCGAAGACGGTAAACATGACAAACTTGTTTCTATTTAAACCTTCCTTAAATTTCATCTTCCATAGTTAATATTTTCATTTGTTTCTGTTAGCGCTGCTTTCATTTCAGGCGTTCGCTGCAGAATATAGAAACCATGATAATTGGATTTTTTTGGTTTCGTTAATGTTATTCAACATCTTTTTAGTCCTTCAAACGTTGAGGATTCCCATCTGTTTTCTTGTCGTATAGTTAGCTTGATCGGTAAACATATGAATAAAAGGTACAAAGACAGATTCACAACTCATTAAATAATAATTTATTTAAGTGTCTATATTCAATACAAAATTCATTTGGTGTATATAACTAGAGAATGGATAAGTGAATCCTCTATTTCTTTCTGGCTTACTGGCTTCCATCCCAACTTGTCGATTTTATAGATTGCTCTTCTTGTCCTCAGATTGTATGTCCTTCTATCATGGATAACGTTTTTTAGGCCATGCCTTCGAATCATGTTACCTTTCAGAATTCTTTGGTCATCCATGATTTATTTGGTCTTCCTTTTGATGTCTTTCGAGGAAGATCCATGGCGATTGCCTGGTTCACTATATTATCAGGTTCACTGTGTTCTTTGTGCCCATACCATCTCATATTTTCCTTTCCACTACCTTATTATTGATGTCTCTAACACGAATGAACTCTTTATTTTGCCTCGAATGGAGAAATTAATGTGCTAGGTAAATAAATAAATATCCATTTGTGAATGTCGAAATTAAGTTTGTTTGATCATACACCCCTGGGGCTCTACATATCTCCACTTTATCGTATATTTTACCTAGGGAGCTGCTCTATGCTTTCATATCTGCGGTGTAAAGTCAGAATACGATTTGACATGAATTCAATTTGAAGGAATGCGCCCAACTGCAACCGACATAAAATATTCTCTGTGGTAAATATTTCTCCTGTAGATTTCAGACTATATCTCCAATGCTACAACTCAAACATAAAATACAATAATCTTTTATAGTAGGTAAGTCAATAAAAACCTTATAATTTTGCTAATATATTATGCTAATATTAGTTTTAGTAAAAATAAGATATTTACTTCAGTGGTTTTTGCTGTTACTTTGTGGCGCATTTTATAGACTTTATAAAATAAAACTTAAACTTCATTTTAAACCACTTTAAAAAAAAATTGAAATACAATATTTAAAAAATATTTTATTTTCACTTAATTTTAATGTCAACCGGTTTCGAAGCTAACCGCTTCTTTTTTAATCAGTCATGTATTAATCAGTCTTGAAAAAGAAAAAAAGCGGTTAGCTTCGAAACCGGTACACATTATAATAAAGTTAAAATAAAACATTTTTAATGATTTTAAAACAAAGTTATATTTCAATTATACAATGGAAAATCTCAAAATTATTGCTTCAAATATAAATTACATACTTTTATTTTTGATACTTTTTTTCCAGCCGGTTTTGACAATCACCTTGTAATCAGTGGCGTGCACAGAGTTTTTAATCAGAGTAGGCAGTAGGGTTGGGTAAGGTTAAGGCATAGTAGGCACTGGTCGTGTTTCTATATGGAACGCGAGTAATCCAGGGTAGGTACTGCTTTTTTGCCTATACAAAATGCACGCCTCTGGTTGGAAAAGGAAAAGCTTTTATTAAGCAAAGACTCTTTATATTCGTATGTGTAATGCGAATTTTGGATTAAATTCACATACTTGAGCCCCGCCAGAAAACATGATTAAATTTCTTTATGTAGCTTATAATTTGACCAGTTATTTAATTTGTAACATAAAAATGCATAAAACAACTCCTAAGCGGAGATAATACAGATTTGTGAACAAGTATTTAGACACGCTCAAAATGTTGTGGAAAAATTATTGGTCATTACGGGATATACAAATTATATATTGCAAAGATAAGATGATTATTATTAATTGATTCTCATGTACATAAATATGCCCATGCGCTAACAACCATAAATTTATAAAAGGGTTCGCAAATTTACTCCGTTGATCAAATATTAAATATTTATGGAGACATTTATATTGTGCGATGCAATTAATAATTGATTCCCATCAAGTGAATATGAGTGCGGCTATCTGCTCATGAACAAACTCATTCCTCTCCGAAGGCAAATTAATGGGCAGTTAAAATGATTTACGACCCAAATTTATTGCTCATTGATCAGAACATGCAATGCAAATACCGTGAATTTCAAAAGCCTACACCAGTGGCCCTGAACCTTTTTGATGTCAAGGAGCGCTTTTAATCATAAGGAAAATTCGCGGTACAACAAAACTAAAGATCCAAAAAACATACAAACATAACTTTTATTAAAAATATAATTTTCTGTTATTACAGATAAGTTAAAAAACACATTAATTTACAAAAAAAAATATATACCAATGAAACTTTTTGCGGCGACAATTATTTAATGTGACACCTGAACTTGTCGGCTTTTACAAACTTCAGCGATATTTAATCTAATATTTGATAATGCTATTCTCATTTCTTCATCCAAATTGCTAACCCAATGTTCAAAAATCAAGGGTTACAAATCCATTCAATGAACGTACCATTGATGGAGCACCGTGTGTATGAATTTCTACAACTCTAATGATATTTTCAATTGTGATATATTTATTTATATATATATATATATATATATATATATATATATATATATATATATATATATATATATATATATATATATATATATATATATATATATATATATATATATATATATATATATATATATATATATATATATATATATATATATATATATATATATATATATATATATATATATATATATATATATATATATATATATATATATATATATATATATATATATATATATATATATATATATATATATATATATATATATATATATATATATATATATATATATATATATATATATATAAATATATCACGTAGAATCAAAAATATGTTGACCGCAGTTGTGAGGTGAGCGCACACAACTTCACTTTGTATGGTTGCTGCCATATGGTTGCTGCCATCTAGTCTATATATTTGCAAATCAAATTGCACAGTAAATGATCCAACATTAATTTTTGTGTTTTTTTTTTATTTCGTGGAGCACTTGCAACAAGTTCGCGCGCCAGTGCTCCGCGGATCACCGGTTATGAACCACTGGCCTATACCGTTAATCAGTTAACGACTTTTGGACGCCATTCTAGCTCCTCTTTGTTTTCCATCCCTTACACCTCGGAAATTACAAGATTGAAACAATAAATTACCGAAATATGTAACTCTAACGTCCGCTTTACGCGATATAGAGAATGGGCGTCTTTATTCTGCGCTGTCGGCACTGTGAAAAAGGTGGGACAACATTCTATTATGGCTTTATCACCTCTAAAATAATTAGGGGAATCGGTAAACTTTGCCCCGAAGAGGTGAGTGGCCCATAATTGAGACATGTTTATTCTAAGGCTTCCTAATAAAGGTTTCTTTAGATAAAAATTATATTAAAGTAAAACCGCAATATTACTAATTCTAGGTCTGCAATACTGTTTCAAGTCGAAGTTACGCTCATCATATGTATGCATTTATTAAATTAAAGCATTAACTCGCTGAGCCACTATTGGAAAGGCTCGTTTGGAGGTAGCGAGATATTTGGAAGAAGAAATACACCACGAACGCCTTATCCAATCGAAAATAAATATTTATCGAATTCATATAACAATTGTCCGAAATAGAGCTTACAAAGTCAATTTCACAGTCGTTCGTCTACCCTCTATATATGTATGTACGACATGACAATTGTTTATTATTTACAAAATCATGTATCGAAACCTATCGAAATTCATACAATTTTCAAGTTAATTATCGTCCTTAAAAATTCGAAAAGACCATCCACCTTATATTTATGGTAATTAACAGCCTCGGTGTCAGAATGATGTTCAGCTATTCAATGTCGGTAAACGTGAATTGTAAGGGCTTTTTACGAGTAGAGCGGCAGATACAGCTTTTTATGAATGAATTAAGTGATTGTTCAATTGAATGAGTGATGTATGATTGAAATCACTTTTTGCATCACATTACCGGGCCAAGATATTCCTATAGTCAAATAGAAATGTGCGTATGAATCGCTTTATAAAGAGTTAAACCATCGGAGTCATGAACACATGTTAAAATATATTTTTTTAATTTTTACCAATTTATTTTTCATGCTTTTTCCAACCGGGTTCGATAAGCATCCGTCATCTTCATGGATGGAAATGTATATATATATCCCTGGATATCTCATGGATATCCCTAAAGATAACAAGGTGCTTGTTGAAAACAGCTGGAAAAAAAGTACCAAAAAATAAAGGCGGTTAAAAACAAAGTTTGAGTTTTATTATATAAAGTTTATAAAATGTGCCACAAAGTATCAACAAAAAACAGTAATGAAAATGTTACATTTTTTGGGCATTGTTACGTCATGGATCTACTCCATTGAAAAAAAATTACGTTGATATATTCATAAATTAGTGTTTCCGCGGCTTTTATTAGCTACTTTTAAGGAATTCGCCATCAGAGAATTTATTATTCGACATAAGGCGCAAGCACTAAGTAACGGAATGCAGATTAACTTTGGTGCGCAATTAAATTACGGTGTACGTTCGTGAATTCTCTCCTTTTAGGGAGGATGGAAGGTTGTCAATATTAGACCCCTGTCAGACAATATTAGTCTCGGGGTTGATTCTAAACTTTGTAATGTTTATTCGCTCGCGGAAATTTTAATTGGATCACTGTTTAATTGGACATTCGCAGGAGAACTTCTCCGAAGCTCGTCACGTCGCAACTTTTAACTTAAACTGTAAGTTGCTTCATTCATTAAACGTACCCCCAAGAATTTTAAGAAGAATCCGCTCATAAACTTGAGAAAGTACAAGTATTTACGTATTAATTCCCAAATTCTCATTGCCTAAGGTAAATTACATGAAACGAGTCGGTTGTATTAATTATATTTTAGGATATTATTTCTAAATAGGTACTCACCGTAAATTTTGAATGTAGCATTTACTTTAAAGGCAACCCAAATTTTCCCACAAAATACAATTAATAAAACAAAATTCATGTTTTATTTTTTGACATCTCATCAAAGATGAAGAAGAATATGGAAGTCTGGGCATTTACGGGGCTGACGACCGTCATAGGCTGGTTTAAGTGATCACTTTACACACGTGTAACATTCACCAATTCTACCCATTATTGACAACCACACTACTCAAATTCTTGAAAGTTCTATATATATGAACCAATTTAGAAACTTTGTTCTTGAATCACTAGAACTTCACTAGAGACATCTATTGGTGAGATGTAAAGAAGCTTTTTTATAAAGCAGAAATTCTTATATTAGTATGTGAGATCCGAATCCTGGATTATATTCACACACATGAGAAACGCCAGAAAATACCATTTTCATTTTTATTATTAAAATTTATGGTCTACACTAGTATGTTATTTTTAACAAACCTTTCTCTGTAATTCTCGAAACTAGCCGTGTTTACAATTATAAACTCAAAAGTGGTCTTATATAATTTTTAATTAATTTTTTTAATTGGTTAATACCACTTTTTATTATAGTCCATTGCGATAAGTGTTTCGTTTGAAAATGATACGGAATGCATCGAAACACGTGTCGCAAAGAATTTAAAGTGATATTTACTGATTAAAAAATTAATTAAAAAAGTATAGATTTATATTTTGTATACTACAAACATTGTTAACTTTGTGGTATGGTAATATAACACCATCCTTATCATTCATCGTTCACTTTGTGTAATACCACAAGTATAAAATATTCCCATTGTGATTTATTTGTCTTCTTTTTCTCTTTCAAAATTGTGGTATTATACAAAGTAAACGATGAATGATAATGACAAACTTTCAAAATAGATATTGCCACAAAGTGACTGCCGAATGAATAAATGACTTTTTTTATATTTAATTCATCGTGTTATGCCATAAAGTCAATAAAAATGGAACATTCAAATTTTTCATGCTAATAAATAAGAGCACATGTCATATAATTTGTGCATAAAAAATCTATTGTTTTCTAATTGTGTTCTTAAGTAAGTACGGAATGATTTTGTCTTGAACGTCTATTTTATTATGTTTTCCTTAAACCATTACAAATGTATAAAATCTTATAATAAAAAAAAACAAATAATTATAAATAAATAAATATTAACATGCAAGTATTTCGGCTCAACACAGACCATCCCTAAAGAGCCGTAATACATTTAGTAAAAAAAATATTAAAAAAATTTATCTATGAAACAAATATGGATCTATGAAATAAATAAATAAAATAAAAATAAGAATAATTAAAAAATATATATATATATATATATATATATATATATATATATATATATATTACTTACAATAGTTATTTTAACTAATGAAGCTTTTTTTATCTTTTTCAGGAAGTTTATACCAATCCACATAGTAGAAGAAGATAGCTATGAAAAAGACGTTCTCTTCTATGCCAACTTAGGAGAACCTCAAATGGTTGGAGGTAAGGAATATATATAATTTAACATAATTGTAACTACCCTAGAATAGTTAAATTTAGAATAATATTATTTATTATTAAAATTAAATTAGATAATTTTAGCGGTTTAGGTGACTTAACTGTATGGATCATAGATATGTTTTATGAGATTAATGTTTAAGTTGTAAGAAAAGTACGAGTCTGAAATAAAAATATTTTTTTCTTATTTCGTTTTGCTTTATCGCATTTATATTTTCACCTTTTTTTTTAGATTAATAATAATAGTTGAATATAGTTATAAATTATTGTGAAGATATAACATAAATGTTTTGTTTATTGCTAATCATACATACTCATCAAATTAAAATCTTTGTTTGGAATGTACATATATTGAAATATTGATTCTGGGTTAATATTTTTTTAATAAAATTACAAATACCCACAAATCATCGTTTGAGTCGTTTGAGTTTCCAGAAAAATATTAGAAATTTTTGTAATGATTTTTTCAAAAGCATTGTTATACTATCGAAAAAGATTTTTTTATTAAAAATAATAAAACACAAACATTGTTTTTAACCACTTTTCAGAATTATTATCTACGTGTTTATTAGAGAAGGCAATTTTTCGAAACTCGTTGTAAATAATGTACAAAAAGTATAGTGGTTATAAACAAAATTAGACTTTAATGAAATTTCATATAGTTTAAAAAATGTGCCATAAAGTATATAAGAATAATTGTACTTTATTAGGTATAATTATTAGTTAATACTTTGTGGCATATTTTAGTAAATATTTGTACTCATATTAATGGCGATTCAATATTAAACGAAAAAACCTTACCGATTTTTTATAGTGGTTTTGAGTTTAATTAATTTGATTAAATTACTGAATCCCATTGAAAAAAACCGTAAAAATGCTATCTTCAAATATGAAAAAGTATGTTTTTTTACAATATATTCATGGAAATAATAAAAAAACGATATAAAATTCATCATTGTTTGTGTTTCCAGTGATATGGGGAATATTTTTTTTAATAAAATGTAAATTTGAATTAATAAATGATATTTAAGTTTTATTGATAAAAACTAAATAATTAGCTTTTATAATGTATCAGTACGTCAATATTGTTAAAATTCCATTTTAATAAAAAACATCATATTTTATATAAATTCCATGCACAAATTTTTGGTCCTTAGTTTATCGAGATATAAAAATTTATATTTGCATTGTACTGTATTTTTTCCGAAACTCAAGGATCAAAGCTTATGAGTCTCGTAAAATTTGATATCATAAGTGACATAAATGTTTCTGGGTCAGAACGTAACATTTCTGTTACGAAGCTATGGGATTATGACACACAAATGAAATCATTTTCTTCATGGGCAATAACTAAGCTAAAACATGGCTATTTTATATTGTTAGAGCAGTGATTTCCAAAGCGGTCAAAAGGCTCTTATGGGAGTTCTAGAGGATACTAGAGACCCATGTTCCCGATAAAAATAAAATAAGGACCAATTTTTTTTTAAATTTTAAATCCTCAGTGAATTATAAAATATTGATATATGATCCAAAATATTTTAAGTATGTCCAAAATTTTGGGTACAAGAGCAGCATTTGCTCTACTAAAGAGTTTTTAAATTTAAATAAAAAATATTGATATCTCAACAAAGTTGAAGAAGTCTATTTGAGATAGGAATATGGAAGATAACATACGCCCTTCTTAAATATACTTTTTATCAATAAAAAACTTAATAAATGATTATTTACTTGTCTCTGTAACTATCTTTAAATAAACCTTTTGAGTTACATGGAATATCAATATCTTACGTTTAATCAATTTTTTTGTCGGGTAAAAAAAATCGATATCAATACTTATTGTCTTTAGATAATAAAGTAGATTTTAATACTTCTGAAACGAACATATCAGTACAGATTGTTAATTATATTCCTGAGTTTCTATCTAAAAATAATCACCCCATCATTTACAATTTTCACAAATAATATAAATTTTAAATGAATTCCACAAAAATGTGAAAGGTTTCGCTATAGAGATTATATAAAAAAAAAAATATTTAAAAAATGCGTAATTAAAGGTGATATAAATGAATCGGTTCACGAATAAGCAATCGTGATAAAATCACGAAAATAAATTCATTACAAATAAGCGTAAGGGCTCTTTATAGTATTGGTAAAGTGAAATAGTCCAACATTTCGGTTCCATTATACCTGTCCCCACTTGTAGAATACAATATTCAATAAATCCACTTTTACAATATTCAATCGTGTCCCACTCAGCTTAAATGAACGCTGAACTTCAATAATAACTTTGCCCGGGATTTGTAGGCATTTAATTGAATTTGGATGTCTGGGATAATATTTGTTTAACCAATGTCACAGTATGATTAATAAATAACATTAACACCTAAATGAAATACGTTTGGTAAAATACAATTAAATTTTCTTTACTTTTGATTTAACTACGTTACTACGTAAAATACCACTAAATCTAAAAATTTACAATCTGTGATGTAATACAGTAATTGTAACATTTTTCAAAAAATTAAGCAGATTTTCATCATATTATTAAAATTTAAAATATATTAAAGGTGGTAGAACAAGAGCTGATTTTAAGAACTGAAAAGAAACAAAAAACTGGTTATTTAATTGATTTTTTTATGGAAGTTCTTCTTATACCACCGACTTATGTTTTTTTTAAATACACATTAACCTTCATAAGAAACCGAGAAAAATGCTTCTTCATAAGTATGCCAAATAATCCGAATGGTTAGTATTGTATTTCAATGAATACGTGCTTTTAAAATCGATTAACCCTGAGCCACTTCACTTTTAATACGCACACAATTTTCTGCAGTACTTAAAAGCTACCCCACAATTTAATTTATCCTCGAGCTCATATAAAATATCACAAATCTTGAGCTTAGAAGCTAAAAAGTTTTAAGGAGTATTCCATTCCTTTTTCTTAAAATGTGAAACTGTTCATTCATCATTCCTGGGATTTTTTAGGATTACGGGCTGAATTCGAATCGAAAAAGTTTTTTTTAATCCTCAAGGTACAATCTTGTTTAAATTACCTAAATATCTTATTCTAGAAAATTTTACGTCGGCTCTATAATTCTTCCATCTTAAATTCATGGAACTTATTCAGGTCTTTTTGAATGAATTCAAAAAGACACAATTCACAATTTTTGCCATACTTGCAAAATATTAAAATATGATAATTTATTTTACTTTCGTTAACTTATATCCATTTTCTATTTCAGAAATGTTATTGTGTATTTTGAAAAAAATATAATATTTTAATTAAAACTTTATAAATTTCGTAAATTAATTTCATCAAATGATGTTTTCTGCGAGCGAAAATTATTTAACTATGTAGTTTTAAAACACTCTCGAAACATCGGTTAAATAATACAAAATATAACGAAAATTATTTTTAACAAAAATCATGGCTAAATGCTTTAAGAGAGCTTCATCAAAATCTTATCATCACTATTAACTGATTCTTAAAAATCATGAATTATTTTTTGATTATGCAACTTGAAAAATTATTCATTTAATGAAAAGTGACATGTTTTAAAAATATTTAAAAATTGTTATAATAGAATAATAAACATAATATTACACTGCCAATAGTTTTGATAATTTTAAATAAAATGTTTACCCAATCGTTTAGCTACAAGCGATAAATTTCACAAATTCCTTAATCAAACATCAATAAAACAAATCAACCTCATAAAACTGACTTTAAATGATCATTTATAGAGAACATCGCCAAATCGTAAACATTTTTTAGTGTAAACATTATAGTACAAATATCTATGAGATGTTATGGCATGAGTTACCGTGAGGAATTCATTTCATAAATAGATATACTCATTTCATTATAGGCAATGAATTAAAAAATCACGTTTCTACATTAAAATACATATAAAAAAACATATTTATTTACATTATTTTACCACATGTTTAAATATGATTTAATGTCTTGTAATAAATCTTTTTATGTATTTTAAATACGATTTTAGTTGATTATACACTTTTGTTCGTATACGCATACATATCGCTCACTCCTTTCAAGAACGTCATAAATCAAAAATTGGCAATTTTCAGTTAGTCATGTTTTCAGAATGCCCAGAAAATGTACTATATTCTAGCAAAAGAGGCATATTTTCAACTTAATATTTACCCGCTACGGGGCAGAAAATGTTGTTTTTGCATTTTGAAGAAAAGGTATTGTTTAATTATTTTTTTAAATATACTGAATATTTTTCAAATGGAGAAAAAACCTTCAGATTTTACCTAAAAGGATCTGTTGCATATAGCAAAAAGTTCAATAACTGGCTTGATATTTATTTTTAATACATTGTGTTATATTTTTAAACTTTAAAAACATTCTCCTGAAAAATCAAGTTTTTTGAGTTATGACGTTCTTGAAAGGAGTGAGCGATATGTGTAGGTACGTATGTACATATTAACATATTAATTACTATGTGAGAGCTAATTCCAAATCATGACAAAGTTCATAAATTGTAAGAAAGGATATGTTTAAAAAATACAGGTTTAAAAAAAAAAAACTTTTTCATAAATAAAGTTCTTAAATAATGTTCCAGGGTATATACGTACAATCATTCAAAAGAAATTTTCATTTTCATTTTTTATAGTGACATTTTGCAATACTTTTCGTTTTCATTAATTTTTTAGTTGTAAATGTGAAAAGTGAAATATTATTAATTAGCCGTTTATATGAAATATTTTTTGAAAAATTAATTCAAAATCTTTCTCCATATAAAAAAGTGGATGTAATGTCCGATATATTTTTACACGCTTAAATGTTTTATGCTCTAAAAACATTGATACCAATGAATATGATTTTTGGACATCCTAATTTACAATTGCAGTGTTTTGCTACTCTCATATTTTTTTAACACTCGGTTTCTAACTTGTACACAGTATGTAAAATGTAAAGTAAATATTGGACTTAACATATTATTTCATAAATACCTACATTTTCGGCAACATAAAATTGAGAGTAATGTGAATTACTCAGTAATTATCTGTTTTATGGGATTTTTATAACACAATTATCAATATTACCACCATACAAAGGCCGTTAACAGAATCAAAGTGTGATTTTATTCCTCCTTAAAGTTTTTTCTACGTAAAGATTCAGGTGTAATAATTCCAGCCTTAGCACCGCGCCGGGTTATTTACAAGGTTCATTATTTACCAAGAGGATATATTTCACATCTTAGCTTAGCGGCAAACAAGCTGAATAGGGGCGATGTTGGCTCCCAACAAGATTAAACACAAACAACCCTGAGAGCCTAGTTCCGGCGGAAGCGCGAAAGTGGGTTATATTCATTCTCCAACCGCCGGGTCTTGCGTTAGGTTTTGCGAAGAGTAACCGGCTTCCATATCTGTGGACTCTCTTCAAATGACTCTTCAGGAACTCTATGATTATTGGGAAATACGTTTATTTACCATGCACTATGCGATTCCCTGCAAACAAAGCCAAATTAAATTATATAGGGTTGTTTATTTAGAGGTATACAAATTCAAATTTTCCGCAATAAATTGATGGTGGCACCCGCCGTGTGGCATGTTGCGCCATCTTGTTGAAACCACAGCTCTGTCACATCAATGCTTTTCAACTGAGGTACGAAGAAGCCAGTAGTCATGGTTCTGAGGCGCTCTTCATTGACCGAAACACACCAAACAGCGACTTTTAATGGATATTAGGGCGTCTCGACAAAGACTTGGTTTTCTCCACTCCAAATTTTAAAATTCTACTTTTTGAAATAGCCATTTAACCAAAATCATGCCTCATTGTTAAACAAAATTTGCGTTGAAAAAGAGGATCAAGCTAAATATTGTTTTCAACCCATTGCCGAACCTACGACGCGCAAAATGGTCATTCAGTCTTTTCATGGTGAAAAGGCAAAACGTACTGACTACAAATCAACTGTCAACATTCAAATTGACAGTCTGTAGAAACAATGTTGCCAGTTTAAAAATCAACTATCAACTGTCAATTTGACAGTTAACTGTTGATTTGTAGTTAGTACGTTTTGCCATTTCACCATGAATAGACTTAATAATCATTGAGACATTGAACTAATTTTAGTAGTATATGTTGACGGTTCTCAAAATAAAAATTAGTTTTAATATCGATTGATTACTTTGAAAACTGTTTTTTTTTAAATGTTTTATTTATGTATCAATATTTTGAAAGACCACGTTAACAGAACAAATATTACAATCCTTTGAATATCAAAATCAAAATATTCTCACACCACTTATTTTTAAATAAACTAACATTGTATTTTTGAACAAAAACTAAAAGCCTTAGTTAAAAATTTAAATTATACAAGCATATCACGACAGATATGTCGTGGAGCTTTCAGATGTCAATCGTGAAATATAAATTTATTTGTTATCTCTTAAATTTGTCATTTACTAAAATGAACTTAAAAAACCAAAGCGATATTTGTACAAAAGTAAACTCTAGGCTTATCTTCTTGATGTATTATATAAAATACACTTATATTATTGCTTTATCGAGAGATACTTTTATCCGTGTGATCGCTACAAATAAAATATCGTACATCATAGTTTGACAAATATTATCAATCATAATATTGATGCCAACACGTATATAATACAAATATAATAAATTTCTATGAAAATAGACTGAATCTATGGTGATTGATAATGTAACATTGATTATGTTATTCATTTTTGATAGAAGCAAAACGATGTTATGCACGTTACGAGTGTGTTATATGTATGTATAAAAAGGATTTAAACGACAAACTATAACGAAATACTAAGGTTTATAAAAAATATAAATAAATATATCGTACTTTATAATGCTATCTTTAGCTCTGTATATTATATGAAATAAACTCATTTTATTTATTTTATTTAAGTGTAAGTAAAAGCTCTGCACTCTTTACAATTAAGCTTTTAAAAGTCTCCAGCTACGTAGGACAACCAGTAAATATAAAATTATTTTACCATCTCTTAATTGTAAGAATAAGTCAAAATTGTATCTTAATTCACTTGGAAAATGTATATTGTACACGGCGGCACAAAATTAATCAGCCTATCGGAAGATTTTATAATTTTTGCAAATGGCGTCGTACTTCGATCAAAGAATGACATTTGTGAACCAGACAGCTGCAGTACACAAACAATAAAACAGGCACAAGTGTGCATCGACACTGACGGATATCATATTTTGTACTTTCTACACACAAAATTGTAAAGGTCCATATCAAGATTTCTACCACCAATTTTTTTTTTATTAATTGATACAAAAATTATTCAAATAAAAAAATCATATTAACTTTACGCCACCTTAAATTTGTTTATAAACTTCAGCTGTCTAATTCACAATTGTCAAATATGATTGATATATGTTGGTAATTGCAAAAATTAAAATATCTTCCGATAGGGTGATAAATTTTGCCCCACCCTATTTTATTAATATTGTTGGTTAAGTAAGGCATTGCTTTTTTTTACATGTTCTCATTATTACTAGCTCTTTTTAAATGTAAATTGTAATTGTATTTTAAGTTATATACATTATTTTGGTACGTTTTGTAGATTAAGCTGTTTTAAACCTTTATTTGCACCTTATTATGATTTTGCACTACTTACTTTTGTTTCCTTGTTCCTATACAGAAATGTTCGAAGTTTACTTGCCATCCCCAAAGCGCAAATTTTCAGTTCGCCTTCCTCCTGGTAAGATTCAGTTACGGTGTTTATTATTTAACCAAAACAATTCGACTGCACTTACACACGGTAAAACACACACACACAAAGCACTAACACGTACCCACATTACTGCGCTACATACATAATACAAGACAAAAGCACAAACTCAAATTATGAAGACATGTATTTTATACAATATTAAAAACATACGTACGTGTATATTATACAGGACAATATAACAAATTTAAATCATGAAGACATATATAAATATTTTATGAAACATTAATAATAATAATAAATCCCTTATCCGCACCCCAATGGTGCATAGGGCACTGCATCATACAAACGCAGTGTTATCTTGATCGTTAACACATGAAGGAAAGGTGATCAGCCCCCCACTTCAGGTACCAGTCCAGGGTAATATGAAATAAATATTAGAGTGAAAAAATCACTTATATTTATATGACCCCCCTGGGAATCGAACCCGGGACCTCCAGAACGGTAGCCGAGCGTACTGACCATTACACTACGGAGGCGGACAAAAAATTAAAAATATACTTACGAGAATATTTTATACAAGACGATAGAACAAACTTAAATCATAAAGACATGCGTATATAAGTATTTCATAAAACATTTAAAAAATACATATTTCACACAAGAAAATAGTACGAATTCTAATCATAAGGACGTTTGGAACAATACAATGTTAAAAACATATGTATTTAATACTAAACAATAGCAGGAGCCCAAATCATACAGACAAATATATTTTATACAATACAACTCTAAAAACATACCATATTATAAAAGAAAATAGCAAAAACTCTAATCATAAAGACGTATGGAAATATACAATGTTAAAAACATCCCAAACATGTTTGTTTTCAACTGCGAGCTTACAAATTTACGTTCATATTTAGATATTGTTTTATTAGGTTATGGAGTATCGACGTATCGTCCAAAATTTATGGCGATTTTCTTTTCGATACGTCAGCAAAAATTATTTAAAAATATTACTCAAAAATTAATTTTATATTTTTACATATACCTACATGTCCTCCTCCGTAGTGTAATGGTCAGCACGGTCGGCTACCGTTCTGGATGTCCCGGGTTCGATTCCCAAGGGGGGTAAAATAAATATATATATAAATGTGATTTTTTCACTGTAATATTTATTCAATAATATCATGGACTGGTACCCGAAGCGGAGGGCTGATCACCTTTCCTCCATGTGTAAAAACGATCAAGATAACACTGCGTTTATGACACAGTGCCCTATGCACCATTTGGGTGCGGATAAGGGTTTAATTATTTATTATTACACATACAAACATACATACGTACATAACATATATACACCAGTTTTTTTGTGTTGTCTTTTGATTTTTTAACCAACTTTTTACTTTGTGTTATTAAGGAAATCGGTTATTTACAAATATAGATCAACTGAAAGTAAAAAGATTTGAAGCCGATTTTGTTTTTCATATATTTACTTATAATCTCAGAAAAAGTATTAATATGTTTCGAAAATATATTTAAATAGTTAAAATAGGTTTATTAGTAATTTCAATTAGAATATTAATGTTTATCTTTATTATTTAATATTTTATACCCTAGCTTTTATATTAGTTCTTCTTATTATCTTACTATAATTTTAGTAGAGTACTTATATCTTATTTAGAAACATTAATTACACTAGTCGGCATTCATCCAATCTTGGATTTTAAATGCCTTTTATGGATTGCAGAATTTGTATCTGTGAATCATTTTCATACGCCGACCAGTGTTATTTGCAATATATTTATAATTATGATAATCACTTAAATTTCTTCTTCTATCTAGCTTCCTATCTCTACCCACGTTCTTCACTTTTCTTCTGATGTTTATATATTTATATTATGATTTTTCTGTTTCCGATGTTCTCCGTTGGGCATCTTACGCTGTATTTTGTACACCAACCTTCTTAAATATATCGTAAGTACTTTTTAAAAACATCTTTGTAAAAAGTTTTGTAAAAGCTTGCTTCGTTTGTTTGAGTTTTTTGTTTCGTTTTTGCTTTTTCTTGCACGCTTTTTGGTGTGACTTTTGTGATATGAATAATCCTTGAATATTACAAGTTTTGCGTTAGTGAGTTGTCCTGTATTTTTTTGTTTTCTATCTTAATTCTAGGTTTTGTATACTTCATAATCGACTACAAGAGAGAATTGACGTATATATTTTTAATAACTTTATTTTGCTATTTTCGTAGGGCCGAATAATGTGTTATAAGTATGTAATACTATATGCAACGTTGCGATCATCTAAATGTTGTTCATAGAGGGCACTATTATCTTACATTTATATTTGTACGAATGGAAGTTGAAAGAAAGATTGTAATTTAAGTTTTTTTAAAGATTAAAAAATTAACTCGTAAATCATTCATTATTTTTTTAAACATCATTAAAACATATAGATACTTTGTATAATTTCATCAATTTTATTCATTACTATGTTTGTAGTTAGGTACGTGTTAGAATAGACCCATCCATTTAATAATGTCATATCAGTAGGTATGAGGTAAACATTAGTAAGTCCTGAACATGAAAAATTATTTTTTATCAGTTGAATAATTATTTTTTAGATTTTTTACTGACAGTTTTTAGAAAGTAAAAGGTTTTTGAACATAACATAAACATATATTTACTTCTTATATAAACTGGAAACGAACGATAAAAATAGTAATTTGTCTGTTCTAAATAATTTACATTTTTGAAATACGATTGTTAACCTTCTACTTACCGATATTATATCGTAGGTGGTTTGGTAAAGTCCACTACAGGAAAGAAAAAATAAATACAAGAGATTAAGAAAAGTGTTCAATATTTTTGAAGAAATCATTTTTTTAATTGAATCAAGTCACTTTATGAATAAATCCATCCATTTTTAATATAAATTTCACTTGGTAAATACCACTATTTCCAAAAATCTATCATGAGACGTGTTTCGATGCATTTCATTTTCTAATCCAATAAATGAAGCTAGGTCTAAATTTTAGAGTTGTGCTTTAACGTCCCGAGAATAGAACTCTATAATAAAAAATTTGCTTTACATACGTTGTTTGAAAATGTTGTGGAATGCATAGAAATGCATGTCACAATAATTTATTTGAATAAAAAGTGGTATTTACCAAGCATAATTTAATTTTAAATTAGGAAATATTTTGGTATTATATATATGAGAATCGGGATACTAAGTTATCCAAATATATTATTTGGCAAATGTTTAAACATCTTTTTGCAGATTTTGTAAAATTTGTTTTTTCTGGGTGGTAGGTTTCATAAAACCACTGCCGATATATGTATGAATATACAATTAACTGATTTTCATGACAATAAAAATATACAACTCATTTATATTGTTTTATAGTATATTCAAAT
>NW_028280805.1:0-12500 GCF_059751285.1 Brachycentrus maculatus
ATTCCCGGTATTATGCACCTTGTATACGTTGCTTCTAATAACCATCAATATCTCTTTAAATATATTAATACAACGTTAAGATTTTAGGTATTCCTCCATTACATAATTATGCATTGATTTAAAAAATAAAATTAATATTAATCAGAACTTATCGGGTACATTCGAGGTATTTTGTGAATATCGGAAACAAATTTGCTCATTGAATGTCAGCTAATTGTTTTTATTTTCGTTTTCCATTTTTTTGATACAACATTACATATTAATCTGTGTTAGGAACAGAAAGGATAAATTAGTGTATAAATTCACAGATTAAAATAAAAGATGTTTTTAGCTGAAAGAAAAAAAACTAACAATTTCACTTAATGATCTATAAACCTTGCGCCTAATACGCAAGGTAAATAACAAGTGCAACTCCTTTTTTTTTAATAAAAAACAATGTAAACAATATTATTACCAAAAGATTTAATATGATGTTAAAATAAGCAATTTATATTCAATAATATTAGTAAAATTTTTAAACACAAACCGCTCACTCCTTTCAACAACGTCATACATCAACAAACTTGATTTTTCAGGAGATCGTTTTTCAAGTTTAAGAATATAATGGAATGTATTAAAAATAAATATAAAGCCACTTTTTGAACTTTTTACTGTGCAACAGATCTTTTTAGGTAAAACCTAAATGTTTATTTCTTCATTTGAAAAATATTTAGGATACTTAAAAAAAAAATAAACAATAAATTTTATTCAAAATGGAAAAACAACACTTTCTGCCCTGTAGCGGGTAAATATTAAGTTAAAATATGCCGCTTTTGCTGGGATATAGTACATTTTCAGGGCATTCCGAAAACATGCGCCACTGAAAATTGACGATTTTTGATATATGACGTTGTTGAAAGGAGTGAGCGAAACGTGTCATGTCGCCTGTATTCCGAAATGGAGCCCACTCAGTGTAGGATATTTTTGGAGCCATTTAATAAAAGAGTATCCGAATTGTACACAATACATAACAAAGTTATCAGGCCTTTTTGTTTTGACAGCAGGAAAACGGAACCGCGGTTTTAAATCTAAGGCACAAACTTTTGTTTTGCGGTGAAGTTGATTACAAAAACAACAAAATCCAGCATCCTCCTTGAATTTGAATTTTATATGGCCTAAATTTTGGTTTAGCATTCATAATTAAAAGAAAAGTTCAAGTTTTTTAGAGAGCTAAAAATAAAAAAAATAACTGGTAAGCATTAAATGCGCATTTAATTGTAAAAAATTTATTAATGTAATAAATATTCCGTTTCTTTGGGATGATGATTTTTAACTTCCAAAACGATTCCAAATTTCCAAAAAATATAAAGTCAGTATGATTTCTTATAAGAGCATCACAAAGATTTCTGAGGTACAAAAAGTTTTTTTTTACATAATTTTCACGATGAAAAATTATAATAAAACTTATATATTCAATAAACTCATTAATTTTTTTCATCTACTTAATTTTAATTAGAAATCGAAAAAAGAACATTCTTTAATTAAATAAACCTTCAATCATTATAGTATCGGCATTCAATTATAATTCAGTCATACAGGAGATAAAAATCGTCCTTATCTCTTTTTGTGTGATCCTTTCGTTAAAATGGGAATTTTTTTGTTAAAACAAAATAAGCACAAATCGACAATTTAACAGGTATACAATGTGCGCTTGTGTTTGTGTTTTAAACTTGACATTTTGCTAGGTTTAATAAAAGGAAATGAGGTGAAATTAAAACAATGTTTGTGTGTATTTGTGTTTATTATATATATATTTATATATATATACAAATTTATATTTATATACAATATATATATATATATATATATATATATATATATATATATATATATATATATATATATATATATATATATATATATATATATATATATATATATATATATATATATATATACATATATATATATAAATATATATATATTTATATATATATATATATATATATATATATATATATATATATATATATATATATATATATATATATATATATATATATATATATATATATATATATATATATATATATATATATATATATATATATATATATATATATATATATATATATATATATATATATATATATATATATATATATATATATATATATATATATATATATATATATATATATATATATATATATATATATATATATATATATATATATATATATATATATATATATATATATATATATATATATATATATATATATATATATATATATATATATATATATATATATATATATATATATATATATATATATATATATATATATATATATATATATATATATATATATATATATATATATATATATATATATATATATATATATATATATATATATATATATATATATATATATAAATATATTTATTAATGAGTGTGTGTGTGTGTGTGTATAAAAGTAGTGTATCTTCGATGATTTCGTTTACACTTTATGGAACTCGGGTGAGGTGGCTAAGTAAGTTTCTAAAATTTTAATGTTGATTCAGCTAACAACAACATTATTTTCTATTACTTTTACCTGTTTGAGTTATTTTGTTTGGATTCCGTATTTTAACATAAGCTGGTTTTTAAGTTTGTTTTTGTTACAATATATTTATCAGTTGATGCAATAAATCATTGATCTGAAATACATACATATCTGATTGAATATGAAAATTATGTTGACTGTGCATTAGAATCTCATGAGTCCGGTACTAAAAATATTCACCTAAAATTTTATATAAGCATATTTTAAGAATATTTAATAAATAAAACCCTTTGACATAAGATATCTTCAATATGGGGACTGGAATTGCAAAATTATTATTGAATACAATAATTTCACAAAGTCACATAGTAAAAATAATATTTTAGCAGCCAATTTTAATATATTACAATGAATTTATTTCAAGAGTTAAAAAATAACATTAATTATCCATTTGTTTCTATATCATGTAGATAAATCTTTAGAATTATATCGAATTTAATGATTCAATAATTCAGCAAAAATGGTGAATAATATAAAAGTGGAAGTTTCAGAATTACAAATTGTATTTTTCAGTAATAATAAAAGAACTATTTTTGGTTTTACAGAACATAAAAATATCTACCCTAGTTTCCTGAAGTCACCCACTCTCACATTCCAGCTAGAATATTAAAATAATACGAAAACATGGAATTCAGAATCTGTATTTTTGTATTTCAGTATTATTCGCGTCTTTATCTAATTCAAACAAAGAGATCAGCGTTAAATTTTCTACAAGGATCTTTTCTAGTATTACTTACAGAGGCGAATCATGTTATCGTGATTTTGCTTTTGCAAATATTTTTTTTCTGATGATATTAAAATATTTACGACTCATGCATTCTAATAACTTTGCATTTTTATGGACGATTTTATTTTTTTACCTTGTTATTATGTAACTTGTTACTGTCCTATTCCTAGCTTATTATTTTAAAATAATACTAAAAATACACCGTAATATAGAACCTTAGTTAATTTTCATTAAAGATTCTAAATCGAAATTTGGTAGAAAAAACAGATATAAAAATTGTTGTATTTATGTTTTGTAAGTTAAAAGCATTGTTTGTTTTGTGGTATGGTAATAATCTCCTTATCATTCGTCGTTATTCAATTTTAGTAAAACTACTTTAAAAAGAGTATTTTTAGTGGTTTTACACAAAATGAACGATGAATGAAATGGAGAGCATTATACTGCATTTTTTTTAGAATTGCAATATCCGCATTAAAAATTAGTTAATTTCATGATGGATTATAATTTTATTAACTTTATAAATTATTTTAGTCTCTCAGAAATAATGTTAAATGTTAATTTTATATTCATATAAAACGATTTCAACTCAATTTCAAATTTGTTTCATTTTATAGTTTATTCCCAACCTCGATCCGCGTCTGCTACTGAAAGTAAAATAAAAAGATTTACACCGGAGAAAAGTTCTTTACTGATTCATAAAATTTATATGGTTTCTAAATTCGACACTTTCATACACATTCTCGTATTACGGGTACAATTTCAAGCTGAGAATGTACACACAGGTACATCTATAGGTAGGAATATGCAAGTAACACCAAAATGCCGAGTTTCATCGACAATCGTAAATTTTATGATTGCACTTCCCCTATAAAAATCTGTCGATTTTACGTTGCCATATAAATTCAAAACCGTCAGTCATTGAACGTCTCTTGAACAAATAATATCATCTCGAATTCGTTTTAAATTTTACTGCAATATAAATCGACAGTAATGTTTTGTCACTGAAAAGCAAAAATCTTAAATATGTTCACATTGTTTTCCATTTAACATCTTTCATATACATATATTTTGGCAACTCAACATAGATGAAGAAAAATGTGGAAGTCTGAGTATTACTACAGGGCGTATGACTTGTCGTAGGGTGGTTAACTGATCACTTTACACACGTGCAACATTCACCATTCCACCCATGATTGACAACTATAGTACTCAAATTTTCGGAACTTTTAGATATATGAAAGGAGTCTCTGCTAAATAAAAGCTTTCTCAATCCAACATAGATGGTTGTTGCGAATTCATATGTACTGCGTCATGAGATTGATCATATGTCACAATAAATCAAGATAAACATACATTTTTTGAGTGTCAAAAGTCAGCCTGTGCCAGGTCTTAAGATGCTGAAACTTCCATCTTCCCTTTAAAAAAATACATCTTTCGTCTTTCATAAGACACGTGTTGTAAATATCTTTATAAATATGTAAACATTTATCCAATTCGATCATTGATTATAAGTTTTTTTTTTCCAATAGCGAATATTTTTGTGTTCACATTATTGAATCAACTCAACAATAAAATATTTTGTAAGTTGTTCAAGTGTGTAGACAGATATTTTTTCATTTTCAATTTATTGATCCCATTCATCCAGTAAAAAAAAACCTGGACACAAGTATACAGCACATATTTTAACACAATTTTAGTCAGGGTTTATTTATGAACCTTAGCCAGAGTTTATGATAGAATATGTAAATATAACCCAGACAATTTACTAAAAATGTTGTTAATTTTATGACTGATATTACGCAAACACGTGTCGCACTCTTATTAACGAAATTGAAACCATACTCTGCTGAGGGTGTTTTTATTAGAGGTATACAACTTCCAATTTCCTGCAATAAATTGATGGTGGCACCAACCGTGTGGCATGTTGCGCCATCTTGATAAAATCATAGCTCTGTCACATCATTGCCATTCAACTGAGGTACTAAGAAGTCAGTAATTATGATTCTGTAGCGCTTTCCATTGACCGTAACATTCTAGCCGGCATCGTCTTTTAAAAAAATATGGGCCAATGATTTCATCTGCCCATAAAGCACACCTAAGTGACTTTTAATGGATGTCTTGACAAAGGGTTCTGGGTTTTCTCCACTCCAAATTCAGCAATTGTGCTTATTGACACAGCCATTTAACCAAAAATGTGCCTCATCGGTGAACAAAATTTTGCGTTGAAAAAGAGTATCAATCTGAATATTGTTTTTGGCCCATTTTCCGAACTTACGACGCGCATAATGGTCATTCAGACTTTTATGGTGGAATGGCAAAACGTAGTGACTACAAATCAACTGTCATCTGTCAAATTGACACTCTGTAGAAACGTTTTTGCTAGTTTAAAAACCAAACCTCTAAAAAAAAACACCCTATATAGTGTACGTCCTCTGCTTGCCATCGAGATATTGTTTTATTTTCGACCCACTCCACAGTATATCGATTGAAAGGATTACAATAAAACATTTTCTGCCATAGACCGGCTTAATGTACGAGTCCTCTCCTATATTAATTTTTTTGAAAGCTTAGCAATATTTCCTTCAGATAACTTTCAGGTATTACAATAATTGTTTCTTCAAACAATAGGCCATCTAAAACACAATAGGATACGGACCTTGACTACTCCATTTTGACGAAAAAATATTAATTTCATAAAATATGCAAGTTTATGTATTAATTGTTAAATCAAACACAATTTTTTTAAGTCTACTAACTTGTATTTTATTGTTAAAAAACGAATAAAAATTGATATTGTGACAATTGTTTCGCCTAGTTATAGAATTTTCAAACGAACGACTTTCGTTTGAAAATACCATAACTAGACGAAACAATTGTCTCAATATTAATTTTTATGTGTTTTTTTACAATGAAATACAACTTATGGTAGTTGACTCAAAAAATCTGAGTTTCATTTAACAATTAATACATAAATTGAAATGGAGTTCTACAAGTTAAACGGAAAACGGAAAAGCCGGAAATTTTCCGTTTTTAGATCTCTTAAAGAAAAATAATACTTATTTGTTTGTATAACAATAATAATTCAAAATTCATTTTTTAATTTCCTTTTTTTATTAGTTAAATGTTTAATTAATTATTAGATTAAAACCAATATTTTTTTAGCTTTTCCACTTTTTTTATTTGACCAGCGACCGGGTTTCGTCGTTACCAACATCATCAGACTGATGATGTCGGTAACGACGAAACCCGGTCGCTGGTCAAATAAAAAAAGTGGAAAAGCTAAAAATATTGGTTTTAATCTAATAATAAATTAAAAATGCAATTCCATCACGAAGTGTCAGTGGATAATATAAATCTATTAGTTAAATGTTTATTTTTTATTTTACATACATGCATTCATGTATTCATACGAGTATATACAAAAACATTATTTATCTTTTATTTATTATATATTTTAGGTTTCTGCGAAGACTTACTTACTTAAAGCCATCTTATGTGATTTTTCGGTGAAGTACATGCTTTTTTAAAAATTATCTATATTAATATAACAAATTTATACAACACAAGAAATGAAAAAAAGCAAAAATAAACACTTACTGTATAGGTTTTGCAATATTAATTCTTTATCGTTTATCCATTATATTTTAAGTTATAGGAAAATATAATTAAATTGTATGTTTGTTACATATGTAAGTTGACAAATATTTATTTCAGTTTCATAATAGGAATCAAGCTATAGTAGATTAACGATTAAATTCTTTTGTATTATATATCACTCAATAAATCAAAAAACTTTATATTTCAGGATATCGTTTTTTAAGTTTAAAAATATAATACGATGTTTTAAAAATAAATATCAATCCACGTATTGAACTTTTGACTGTGCAACAGATCTTTTTAGGTAAAATCTGAAGGTTTTTTCTCCATTTGAAAAATATTTAGTATATTAAAAAAAATAATTAAACAATACCTTTTCTTCAAAATTCAAAAACAACACTTTCTGCCCTGTAGCGGGTAAATATTAAGTTAAAAATATGCCACTTTTTCTGAGATATAGTAAATTTTCTGGGCATTCTAAGAACACATACAACTGACAATTGACGATTTATGATATATGACGTTGTTGAAAGGAGTGAGCGATATGATATATAATTTTTTTAATGAGAACACTTGTTTTTTACCACTCGAGTTAGTTTTTAGTGTTCTCATTTACAATTTAATGACGTCTTACCACAAAGTGAATGCCGAAACAATAAATGCTTTATAAAAATTGAGCGTACTAAAAGGAAGGCATTATTATGCAGCATTTTGGTTTGTTTGTTAATTTATCCTTGAGCTATCAGATAGGATTAAATCTCGAGGAGACGATCGGGTCCTGTGTATCCGAGGAGAAATAATAATCCTCCTGTGACAGAAATAAAGGGGTCCCATCTCACGCCATCTGCAGTCTTTGTCGCAGAGTAGGTAGCCAAAAGACAATCGAAGTATTAATGTGCACTTTCTATCAAGCATTATCTGGATCACATTAAAGAAATGAACTGCAGCGACATTAATAAAAGAGTAATATAAGTAAGCAAGAGTAAGCCATGTTATACATACATACATTAGTTCTTCCATTTTTTTCCTCTTTAATAGAAAGAGTATAAGGTGAGGATCATGTTCCGATAAATTGATTTTCAGTGAAGTGAAATTATACAGTTTTTTTTACAAACTCATATTCTTATAAAACGACGGTTAAAAAGATTATATTATTTACTATATCGGATACTTCTACCGACATGTGGAAGATACTGAGACCATTACATATTTATTTATTTAAAACTTATATACAGAAAAGGAACGTTGGCATAGGCTCTTATAAAATTCCCTTTATCTTAGGGAATTTTATAAGAGGTTACTGTTTTAAGTTTTATTTTTACATTTTAACTAGCGGAATTGACTGAAACGAGTCATTTAAAATTGAAATACAATTAAAGAACATTGATTTTCCTATAACGTCCTTTCCTATAACGCGGTACCTATCTCAGCGTCATAGGGGTGTTTACTGTATTCTTTAAATATTGAGTCGAACGCCAAAGTGCAGAGAAATGGTAGTAAATAGAACCAAGGTGTACGAAATTATTTGTAAAGTGTATATAGTCATAATATAATAATAGTCGTTAATCGAATGAGGAAGGATTCAATAATGTCGGGGTGAGTAGTGAGTAGGTAGGTACTTTTCCTTGAGTGTGGTGAAGTTGAAGTTCAATATTTACCCTTGAGATTTTCAGTTCGTCCCGACCTCCTCGGATTTATCAACCCCTGATACTCCTTTGTTCGCTCTCGTACTTTAAAACTTTTAATGTAATTAAGTTTTGTAACCTAATCAAATTCGTGTGTGTTCAAAAATACTTTTACAGTTAGGAACATTAAAAAGTTTTTATTTTAATTAATTTACAAAATATAAAATAAGAAAGTTAAATATATTATAAAGCTCAAACAGAGTCGTGAATTAAAAATATATGTTTTTAATTGAAGTTTAACAAATTAAATACCACTATTTCTTAAAATCTACTGTGACACGTGTTTCAATGCATTACGCGTCATTTTCAAATACCTTATGATGTTTGAAAATTATGCGGAATGCCTTGAAACACGTGTTACAGTAGATTTTAAGAAATAGTGGTATTTACTAAGTTAAATTTTATTTTAAAAAAAATGATAGCTTTTACCACAAAGTGACTGTCGAATCAATTAATGAAATTAATGGATTCGTTTTTTAAATAATTTTTATTTTATTTATTTAATATTGAACAAAAAAAAATTACATTTTACATTATTGACTTCTGACATTTCTTATTCTAAAATATCCTTTAGTAGTTACGCTATGCTAATCCAAAAGATATGCTCTTGTTCTTGGAGAGAGACTTACACTCAATATAATAATTGTAAATCTCTCTGTAATAGTTTTCCATAATAATTGTAACTCACAATATATTTTTTTTAATTAAAATTTATCGATTTTACTTCATTTATGATATAAGTTTTTTTATCTTCATGGATGATAAGTAATTATTTTTTATATATTTTTTATGCAGATATAAAAAGATCGTATAGTTTAAATTAACAAGCCTTCATGCCGCTTCACTGCAGGGGTAGGCAGAGAAAATAGAACACCACACCCATCTGTCTTTGCAAACATTTACATCCATGCATCTCCTCATATTACCCGCCGATTATTCCAACTCCTGACCTGACCCTTTTAAGTATTCGAAATACTTGATCATGCCAAGTTTTCTTCAGTTTTCTTCTGATTCTTTAACGTTAATAAGCCTTTTAAAATTGTTTTACTGTTCTTTCTTCACTCATTCGATTCACATGCTCAAATCATCTCAAAACACTTTCTTAAGCGCCCTTGATAGTATTAGGTAGTATTTTACGAAAATGGCGCTGTATAAATTATCCAAATTTATTGTTATTATTATTTCTTAATTTTATCGATAATGCTTATCTCAGCCTTGCAATTTTTCCTTATATCACCATTCAAACATACATCTTTTATCTATATTTTAATTTTTAAAATCTAAATACAATATAATGTGGTACGTAAATATATTTTTTACTAAACATATTGATGAAAATATTTTTCTATATGAACATTGATAGTAATAATCATTTATTTAAAAATAATACGTTTTTAAAAAGTTTATTTAACTTTATAATCATATTACAAGTACTCTATTGGATTGTAAACATCGTAATCATTTTTAAGTACTATAAAAATATGATTTACTTTTAAAGCTGAAAATATAATTTATAATTTTCGTTATAATTTATTTTATTACGAGTTACAAAATAACTTTATTCTTTAATTTTCGTTAATTTTTCTCTTTTCGCTTAGTAAAAAGTCCGTTTGGTTTAACAAACCTTAATGGTTTTCTTTATGGTGAAATACATGTTTAAAGATATTTCAGTTTTTCTTAAATTTTCTATCAATTTTATTTTCAAACTCATCTGAATGTCTATTATAAACAAACAATGTGTGGATTAATAGAAAATTATGTACAGAAGAGATTTAAAGTGATTTTATTAAAAGTTATAATTTATAATATCATACTATTATACTATATTTTTTATGGATTTTCAATCAAAATTTATATGTAAAATTAAAATCAAAGTGTGTATGCTTTTTCATTCATTTGAACAGTGCCTTATCGACAAGTAAACTTTTTTATAAGTTGTATTTTTAATTGAAATTTTTATTTAAAAAAATATATGTAAAAGTATAAACAATAAATTATTCTCGGTTATAAACTTAATTGTATCCTAATTCTTTCAAATTAATTTTGCAAAAAAATATTATCCATTTTATCTGCTCAATAATCCTTTTTCATTTTTTGTATTTTTTACTCACTGTATAATACACAAAATTTACGTATACAAGTTTTTATGAAGTATAATATTATTTTACGATATTTCATCATTTATCAATTATTCCAATTTCCCGTCAAAAAGTATAAAATTTAACCTTTTTACACTTAACCAAATGAAATTTCAATTTAAAATGGCGAATTTGCCCTGTCAGTATATTCACAATTAACGGAAAAATATTCTCTTTTTGCAAACATGAAATGAAAAATACATTTTAATTTTGAAATAAGGTACCTATTTTGTAAATAAATTAACCAGTCGAATTATAATCCAAAATAGTAAAATGAAAAAAGATATTTTCTACCGTTTCTCATGTATGTGATTCGGACCTCACAAACAAATGAAATAGAAATGAAAGAAAATTCTGCTCAATAAAAATCTGCTTTTAACTTACCATATATATTTTTAGTGAAATTTTGTGGAATTCAAGCACTATATTTCAAATTTGAACAATATATGTAGATGTTCCAAGTATTTGAGTAGTGTGGTTGTCAATCATGGGTAGAATTGGTGAACACGTTAAAAACGTTATCCTGAAAAATCAAGTTTTTGAAATATGATGTTGTTGTAAAGAGTGAGCGAAATGAAGAAGAATATGGAAGACTGGGAAATTCAATAATAATTAAGATCATTTTACACACGTATAAAATTTATTAATCATTAATAATTAAGATCATTTTACACATTTTACGTGTGTAAAATGATCTTAATTATTATTGAATTTCCCAGTCTTCCATATTCTTCTTCATTTCGCTCACTCTTTACAACAACATCATATTTCAAAAACTTGATTTTTCAGGATAACGTTTTTAAAGTTTGAAAATATAATGAAAAGTATATAAAATAAATATCAATCCACTTATTAAACTTTTTACTGTGCAACAGATATTTTAAGGTTAAACCTGAATGTTTTTTTATTTGGAAAATATTTAGTATATTTAAAAAAAATTAAATAATACCTTTTCTTCAAAATGCAAAAACAACACTTTCTGCCCTATAGCGGATAAATATTTAGTTAGAAATAGGCCGCTTTTGCTGGAATATAGTACATTTTATGGCCATTCCGAAAACACGCACAATTGAAAATTGACGATATTTTTTATATATGACGTTGTTGAAAGGAATGAGTAATGTTTGTTGAGATCTCATAAAATAATAAACCTAGTTTTAATTTAAAAACCGGTACTTACCAGTCACAGTTCTGAATTTAATATTCCGGGGCAAGACGGATACTGAGCGAGGCTGCGTAATACTCGGTTCTTTTATTGGCGGGATAAACACGGGAAGGCAGATATGAACCACAATGATCCTACTTGAAGCGTCACAGCGCACGTAACAAATTTATTTACTCAACGTTGGAACATTCGAGATATACGTGTTGCTGGATCAGCCTTCGCCACTCGGCAATCTAATACTTTAATTACAACATCTTGAGTGTGTCCAAATACTTGCTCACAAATCTGGATTATCTCCGATTAGGAGTTATTTTAAATGTAATTTTTGACATCTCAATAAAGATAAACTCTTTCATTTATATGTGAGGTCCGAATCCTGTATTACATATATTCACATACTCGAGAAACGCTAGAAATTACCTTTATTAACAAACTTTCATATTCTTCTTCGTCTATGTTGAGATGTCAAGAAATTATCTAAAACTTAATAACCACCTTGCCAAATTTATATTTTTAAACCTTCTCGGCTAAATTCAGTCTTTTTATTCATATTTCTTCCTTTGAGTTGTATTATTTTGTACACAATGATGGTTGCCC
>NW_028280806.1:0-12500 GCF_059751285.1 Brachycentrus maculatus
TAGGGTGAACGGCGGGAGTAGCTATGATCAGCTTAAGGTTGCCAAATGCCTCGCCGTCTGACATTAATTCGACCCTCTCGATGGCTCGTCGGACAAGGCCCGGATCGAGCTCTGAACGCGGTCAAGCGACGCCGACGCGCGGCAATCGCGAGTACCCTACGCTGCGCGAGTACTACGAGTCGGAGTGTTTGTTCGTTTAGATAATGTATATATATATATATATATATATATATATATATATATATATATATATATATATATATATATATAATATATATATATATATATATATATATATATATATATATATATTATATATATATATATATATATATATATATATATAAAATATTATATAAGGAGGGGTGAACGGCGGGAGTAGCTATGAACGGCTTAATGCCTCGCCGTCTGACATTCGTCGGGGAGTACGAGTGATTGTTTATTCATGTGAGAGATAACAGAGAGTCGGAGTGATGGATTATTTACAATAGATAATATTATTAATTGAATAAATTAATTAATCAATATAAGGTTATTAATGAGAAGGGTGAACCGCGGGAGTAGCTATGATCGGCCTAAGGTTGCCAAATGCCTCGCCGTCTGACATTAATTCGACCCTCTCGATGGCTCGTCGGGAATGGCCCGGATCGAGCTCGTGACGCGGTCAAGCGGCCGCGCGTACCCCACACTGCGCGGGTACTACGAGTGGGAGTTAATATATAATATTATACGAGGAGTTATTAATACATAATATAACACAAGGAAGGGTGAACGGCGGGAGTAGCTATGATCAGCTTAAGGTTGCCAAATGCCTCGCCGTCTGACATTAATTCGACCCTCTCGATGGCTCGTCGGACAAGGCCCGGATCGAGCTCTGAACGCGGTCAAGCGACGCCGACGCGCGGCAATCGCGAATATATATATATATATATATTATGATGAAGATGGAGAGGAAGAAGAAGTAGAAGAAAAGTAGTAGAAGAAGAAGAAGAAGAATAATAATAATAATGATAACAAAACTAATAATCATAATAGTTATGATAATACTGATAACAATGATTATAATAATAAGAAGAAGAAGAAGAAGAAGAAGAGGAAGAAGAAGAAGAAGAAGAATAGTTATCATAATAATAGTAGTAATAGTAATAATAATAATAATAATTTCGTAAGATGAAGAAAAAGAAGAAGAAGAAGAACAAGAGCAAGAAGAAGAAGAGGAAGAAGAGGAAGTCGAAGAAGAGGTATAGGACCACGAAGAATAGAAGAAGAAGAAGAAGAAGAAGAAGTAGGAGAAAAGTAGAAGAAGAAGAAGAAGAATAATAATAATAATAATAACAAAACTAATAATCATAATAGTTATGACAATACTGAATAATAAGAGGAAGAAGAAGAAGAAGAAGAAGAAGAAGAAGGAGAAGAAGAAGAAGAAGAGTTATCATAACAATAGTAGTAATAGTTAAAATAATAATAATTTCGTAAGAAGAAGAAAAAGAAGAAGAAGAAGAAGAAGAACAAGAGCAAGAAGAAGAAGAGGAAGAAGAGGAAGTCGAAGAAGAATAGAATAGAATAGAAGAAGAAGACGATTAAGACGAAAAGTAGACGACGAAGAATAGAAGAAGAAGAAGAAGAAGAAGAAGAAGGATGATAATAATAATAATAATAATAATAATAATAATAATAATAATAACAAAACTAATAATCATGATAGTTACGATAATAATGATAACAATGATTATAATGATAAGGAGAAGGAGAAGAAGAAGAAGAGGATGAATACTTTTTAAAAAAATATATATATCTGCGTGTACACGCATCGACGTGTAAAAAATATGTATATATATTCGTAACGTGTATCCGCTATCGAAACGAAAATCGTGTAGAGAGAAGTGAAAAAAATTATGCGCGCCGACCATCTGGACTCGATCACTCGCCGTACCCCGCGCGGGAGTTACGCTAAGCCCGAATCCGCGCACCCGCCTCGGTCTAGTCGCTCTCGGGGCCGGGGCCGGCGAGACCGGGCCGCCGCGGTACTGTATGCGCGTCCGTAGTGGCGCGCTGATTTGCACAGCGTTCGCAAACCGCGGCGGCCCATCTGTCGGTCGCGTCGGCGGTACATTTGCGAAACTCGACGCGGCGTTCGCCTTCTGGCTTCGCCGGCGCCCGTGTCTCATCTCTGGAGTTCCGCGCGAGTAGAACTTGACCAAGAAATGAAAAAGAGTACGGTCGGAGGAGGTAACTCCCCGGCCACACCGTTGCCTCACGGCTCACGGCGTACGCGTTTTACGAATGGGAATTCATAATTTAGGCGACGACGACGCACTCCGTGTGATCGATCCCCGCCTGCTCTCCCCGCTCGGCTCTTCGAGCAAGAGAACCACCGCAGCGGCAAGGCAGAGTAACAACAATACACATGCCCGATAATGAGCAAATTGTTCTTTTATCGACGGAGTGTGAGTGTCACAGAGCGTGGCGCGGCGGGTGACTCCGCCGCGCGCGAACACGCCGTGTCCGAGCAGTGTCTCTCGGTTACGCAGCTAACCCGAAGAACAGCTCCCTGGTTGATCCTGCCAGTAATCATATGCTTGTCTCAAAGACTAAGCCATGCAAGTCTCAGTAAAAGCCGAATTAAGGTGAAACCGCGAATGGCTCAATATATCAGTTTTGGTTCCTTAGATCGTACACGGTTACTTGGATAACTGTGGCAATTCTAGAGCTAATACATGCAAACGAGGTCCTGACCGGCAACGGGAGGGATGCTTTTATTAGATCAAAAACCAATCGGCGGCGGGGTTCGCGCCCCGTCCGTCGCCATTCGAGATGACTCTAGATAACTTTGAGCTGATCGCACGGTCTAGCACCGGCGACGCATCTTTCAAATGTCTGCCTTATCAACTGTCGATGGTAGTTTATGCGACTACCATGGTTGTCACGGGTAACGGGGAATCAGGGTTCGATTCCGGAGAGGGAGCCTGAGAAACGGCTACCACATCCACGGAAGGCAGCAGGCGCGCAAATTACCCACTCCCGGCACGGGGAGGTAGTGACGAAAAATAACGATACGGGACTCGTCCGAGGCCTCGTGATCGGAATGATTACACTTTAAATCCTTTAACGAGGATCCATTGGAGGGCAAGTCTGGTGCCAGCAGCCGCGGTAATTCCAGCTCCAATAGCATATACTAAAGTTGTTGCGGTTAAAAAGCTCGTAGTTGAAATTGTGTCCTGCGGTGTCGGTCTACCGAATGCGGTACGACAGGCACGTCTGCGGGGCTTCTCGCCGGTGCGTCCACCGCCGGTGTGTCGCGGTCGTCCTCACGGTCGGCCGCGCGCCGAGGCGGGCCGTCGCGGCTGTTTACTTTGAACAAATTAGAGTGCTCAAAGCGGGCTAACACTTGCCTGAATATTGTACGCATGGAATAATAGAATAGGACCTCGGTTCTGTTTTGTTGGCTTTCTGATACCAGAGGTAATGATTAATAGGGACAACTGGGGGCATTCGTATTGCGACGTTAGAGGTGAAATTCTTGGATCGTCGCAAGACGGACTAAAGCGAAAGCATTTGCCAAAGGTGTTTTCATTAATCAAGAACGAAAGTTAGAGGTTCGAAGGCGATTAGATACCGCTGTAGTTCTAACCATAAATGATGCCAGCCAGCGATCCGCCGAAGTTTCATAATTTTAACCCGGTGGGCAGCTCCCGGGAAACCAAAGCTTTCGGGCTCCGGGGGGAGTATGGTTGCAAAGCTGAAACTTAAAGGAATTGACGGAAGGGCACCACCAGGAGTGGAGCCTGCGGCTTAATTCGACTCAACACGGGAAAACTCACCAGGCCCGGACACTGGAAGGATTGACGGATTAACAGCTCTTTCTCGATTCGGTGGGTGGTGGTGCATGGCCGCTCTTAGTTGGTGGAGCGATTTGTCAGGTTAATTCCGGTAACGAACGTAACTCTAGCCTATTAAATAGACGTGCAACCGGTATCACGAGGGTCCGCGTGCGCGCGTTCCGCGGCGCTCGCGTCGCGTGCGTGCGTCTCGCGGTCTTCACTACCGGCGTACAATGAAAATCTTCTTAGAGGGACCGGCGGTATATATAGCCGCACGAGATTGAGCAATAGCAGGTCTGTGATGCCCTTAGATGTCCTGGGCCGCACGCGCGCTACACTGAAGGGATCAGCGTGTCCTCCTTGGCCTAACGGCCCGGGTAACCCGATGAAACCCCTTCGTGATAGGGATTGGGGTTTGCAATTCTCCCCCATGAACGAGGAATTCCTAGTAAAAGCGAGTCACCAGCTCGCGTTGATTGCGTCCCTGCCCTTTGTACACACCGCCCGTCGCTACTACCGATGGATGATTTGGTGAGGTCTTCGGACTGGTGCGCGGAAGCTCGTCTCGGGCGTCCGACGCGTCGGAAAGTTTGACCGAATTTGATCATTTAGAGGAAGTAAAAGTCGTAACAAGGTTTCCGTAGGTGAACCTGCGGAAGGATCATTTCCTGTGTAATAATATATTTTGTAATATATATACATACTTGTATGTAAAATACACGAATCACGATGCGCGGCCGAGAGCCCGACATCGCTGCGGCGGAGATCGCCCTAGGGCGCCGCCGCGAACCGCGGACCCGCCGGCGTCGCGGGACGGCTCTCTCGATCCTGACGGGTCGGGGGACCGCGCCCGCGTCCGGTCGCGATTTAGTGATGCGCGTGTGCGTGTGCGCGCGCGCATCACCATTAAGGTTGCTATTTTTTGTTGTTTTGATCTTCTAAGGTCAGTTTGCGCTCGCGCGAACACCCAAAACGCGACGGATAAACAAGTGAACGAATGACAATTTTAAAATTGTACAATTATTACCCTGAACGGCGGATCACTCGGCTCGTGGGTCGATGAAGAACGCAGCTAAATGCGCGTCAGAGTGTGAACTGCAGGACACATGAGCATCGACATTTCGAACGCACATTGCGGTCCGAGCAAGACGTAGTTTGTCCACGGACCACTCCTGTTTGAGGGTCGCGCACGCAATGCGACCAGACTTCGCCGCGGAGTCTCTCACCCTCGTCCGCGAGGGGGGGGGGCCCCGGCGAGCGCGCTGCCGGCGTCGCCCGCGCCGCCCGACCCGCTCCGGCGGTCGGCGCGCGCGCGGGCGTCCGGTCAAATGTGTGACGAATTTCGAGCGCGCGGCCGGGACGCTAACGCGTGTCCGGGGGCTAGCGACGACGCTGTGAAACCGCGATCGATCCTTTTGCGATCTTCGCGGGGCGATCCTCGCGCCCTCGACGCGGTCCCGCCGCCGCGCGCCTCTGTCTGTCTGTATTATTTATATATAATATAAAAATTATCTTTCTGTCGTCGACCTCAAATCAGGAGAGATCACCCGCCGAACTTAAGCATATCAGTAAGCGGAGGAAAAGAAACTAACGAGGATTCCCCGAGTAGCGGCGAGCGAAACGGGAAGAGCCCAGCGCTGAATCCTGCGGCCCAGGCGGGCCGCCGGGAAATGTAGCGTTAGGGAGGAGAGTAATATATACACGCGCGGTCATTAGTCACGGCTGCCTGTCCAAGTTCATCTTGAACGGGGCCCGCTTACCCGCAGAGGGTGCCAGGCCCGTAGCGACGGTAGCCGGCCGCGACGGTCTCTCTCCCCAGAGTCGGGTTGCTTGAGAGTGCAGCCCTAAGTGGGTGGTAAACTCCATCTAAGGCTAAATACTACCACGAGACCGATAGCGAACAAGTACCGTGAGGGAAAGTTGAAAAGAACTTTGAAGAGAGAGTTAAAGAGTACGTGAAACCGTTCAGGGGTAAACCTGTGGAACTCAAACGAGCGAACGGGGAGATTCATCGCGTCTTCCGTCGGGGCCCGCGTCTCGGTGCACACCTTCGCCCTCGGCACTCGTGTCGGGGCGGCGGGTGTCCGGGTGCGCAGCCGGGCCCCCGGAGCGCGTGCACTTCTCCCTCAGTATAACACCGCGACCCGTCGCGCCCCGGTCGAATGCGCCGTGCGGTTGTCCCGTCTCGCTATGCGGGGCGGAGCCGCGGCGTCCACGGCCGGGGCCGGTCGAACATTTGACGAGCGACGGTAGAGAACGAGGATCGCGTCCGCCCCACCTGTGAGGGCGTCCGTCGCGTCACAGCCGCTTCCTTATCGCGGCCCCCGGCGTCTAGTGCGTCGCGGGCGTCGCTTTTCGGTTGCCGGCGGTTAGTGGCGCGCTCTCGGACGGGACGCGTCCCGGTCGGCGGTGGTTTTGTTTTGGGCACTCACAGGACCCGTCTTGAAACACGGACCAAGGAGTCTAGCATGTGCGCGAGTCATTGGGAACGCTGATAAACCCAGAGGCGAAATGAAAGTGAAAGGTCGGCCTCGAGCCGGCCGCAGGGAAGATGCGCGGGCGTCGCCAGACGCCCCGCCGCATTCCCGAGGCGTTTCGAGAAAGCCCCCGTGCGATTATCGAGACGCACTGAGAGCGTACACGCTGGGACCCGAAAGATGGTGAACTATGCCTGGTCAGGTCGAAGTCAGGGGAAACCCTGATGGAGGACCGAAGCGATTCTGACGTGCAAATCGATCGTCCGAACTGGGTATAGGGGCGAAAGACTAATCGAACTATCTAATAGCTGGTTCCATCCGAAGTTTCCCTCAGGATAGCTGGCGCTCGAGAAACATGACGTTCGCGTCATTCTGACAGTCTCATCCGGTAAAGCGAATGATTAGAGGCATTGGGGTCGAAATGACCTCAACCTATTCTCAAACTTTAAATGGGTGAGATCTCCTTCTTGCTCGAAGATGAAGTAGGAGCTCGGATGGGAGTGCCAAGTGGGCCAATTTTGGTAAGCAGAACTGGCGCTGTGGGATGAACCAAACGTCGAGTTAAGGCGCCCAATGAACGCTCATCGGAGACCATAAAAGGCGTTGGTCGCTCAGGACAGCAGGACGGTGGCCATGGAAGTCGGAATCCGCTAAGGAGTGTGTAACAACTCACCTGCCGAAGCAACCAGCCCTGAAAATGGATGGCGCTGTAGCGTTCAGCCTATACTCGACCGTCGCAGGCAGGTGGGACGTTCGCGCGGCGCCCGCGTCGCGCGATCGTTTTGAGGCCGCGACGAGTAGGATGGCCGCGGCGGTGTGCGCAGAAGGGTCTGGGCGTGAGCCCGCCTGGAGCCTCCGTCGGCGCAGATCTTGGTGGTAGTAGCAAATACTCAAGCGAGGTCCTTGAGGGCTGATGTGGAGAAGGGTTTCGCGTTAACAGCCGTTGCACGCGAGTTAGTCGATCCTAAGCCCTAGGAGAAATCCGATGTCGATGATGGTGTAAAGTTATGTTATATATATATTATATTATTTATAAATAGAATATCACACCCGTCGGGCGAAAGGGAATCCGGTTGCAGTTCCGGAACCCGGCTGCGGAACCGTCTTAAAAATCGTTCCCTCGCAAGAGAGTTCGTCGGGGTAACCCAAAGTGGCCTGAAGACGCCGACGGGAGATCCGGAGAGAGTTATCTTTTCTGCCTGAGCGTTCGAGCGCCCTGGAATCCCATAGCGGGGAGATAGGGCTCGGGACGCGAAGAGCATCGCCGATGCGGCGGTGTCCGGATCGGCCCCTCGGACCTTGAAAATTCAGGTGAGGGATACGCGGAGATGTCGCGCCGGCTCGTACCCATATCCGCAGCAGGTCTCCAAGGTGAAGAGCCTCTAGCCGATAGAATAATGTAGGTAAGGGAAGTCGGCAAGTTGGATCCGTAACTTCGGGATAAGGATTGGCTCTGAGGGCCGTGGCGTGTCGGGCCTGGTCGGGAAGAGGTCATCGGCCGAGACGTGGAAGCCGGGCGGGGTCCCCCCGCGTGGCGCCCCAACGGGTGTCGCGCGGGTGTGGATCTCCGTCACCCGGCGCCTCGCCTTGGCCTCCCCTCGGATCTTCCTCGCTGTGTGGCGCCGGCGTGTTCGCGCACGCTCGGCGACCTGTACGGCCGCCGGACGACGGTCAACTCAGAACTGGCACGGACAAGGGGAATCCGACTGTCTAATTAAAACAAAGCATTGCGATGGCCCTCGCGGGTGTTGACGCAATGTGATTTCTGCCCAGTGCTCTGAATGTCAATGTGAAGAAATTCAATTAAGCGCGGGTAAACGGCGGGAGTAACTATGACTCTCTCTCTCTGGGGGTTGGCACTCTGACCCGATTCATCCCAGATGCTCTGGGCGGAGCGAGCAAAGCAAAATTAAAACGCAATAAATAAATAAATGAAACGCAATGAATAAATGTAAACGCAATGTAATACTCACTTGGGGTGACGTACGCATCGGCTTGACCGGTGCGGCGTCACCCCTTTTTTATGCAAAAATTTTTTTTGAGTTATCGAGCTTGGTGGCGGTACTCAAAATTTTATTGATCACTTTCTAACATCTATGGTTTTGTGGAAGATGTTAGTTAGTGAAACTAACTTTTTTAATTTTTGGTTGTACACTTTAGTCGCTCGTGACGGTATCGTCTACTTTTTCTTACAGCTTGGTTTTGTGGAGGATGTAAGAAATTGAAACTTTAATTTAACAAATTTTCTTTCTTAAGTGCATAAACCCAGTCGCTCGTGACGGTATCATCTCCTTTTGATATTGAACACCTTCTTACATCTAGGTTTTGTGGAGGATGTAAGAAATTGAAACTTTAATTTAACAAAATTTTCTTTCTTAAGTGCATAAACCCAGTCGCTCGTGACGGTATCATCTCCTTTTGATACTGAACACCTTCTTACATCTAGGTTTTGTGGAGGATGTAAGAAATTGAAAGTTTAAATTTCTTTTTTTTTTCTTTTTATTAGTCTATAAACCCAGTCGCTCGTGACGGTATCATCTCCTTTTGATACTGAACACCTTCTTACATCTAGGTTTTGTGGAGGATGTAAGAAATTGAAAGTTTAAATTCCTTTTTTTTTTTATTAGTATATAAACCCAGTCGCTCGTGACGGTACCGCCAAGTTTTATAAAATTGCACAATTTAAATAAATATGCGTTTAAAACTCTCAAATACATTAATCAAAAAAAAAAAAAATAAGAGTATCTTAACTTATATTAGTAGATGTGGAAATCTTAACTTTTGGTGCTGGAGTTTTTTTTTTTTTCTTATTTTTTTTTTTCTTCTATCTCTTCTCTCTTGAAGATAATATCTTGCTGCTTTGTCTCTCGTCTCTGCCCAACGTCTGGGATCGGGGTCGAGTCCGGGGGGAGCACTGAAAACCTCGTAAGGCAGTGCGACCCAAGTCAACATGGCGCCTCCACGTGGCGAACCTCCGGATAGTCGGAGGTGGGGTTCTCCCACCGAAGATGAACCAATTAACCATGCGCTGGCGACTCGGTGGGGGGGTTACTGCAAATGACCCCCCGCACCACAAAACAAAAATCCCAATAATGAATACGAACAACATAGCCTCGGACGGCAACAATGTGGGGCCCACTGGCCCCGCATCATTGTTGGGCGGGCGAGTCGACCGCACCGAACTCTCGGAGGGTGCTGACGTGCTCTCGACTCGACCAACAGCCTCCGCGTCTGATGACGCTCAGGCCACTGCATCGACATTCGTGTGCGAGCTCTGTGTCCCGAACCGCGTATTTTCCACGAAAATCGGGTTGGGGGTTCACCGAGTCTCGAAACACAAGGAAGTGACAAACGAAGAGATCGCGGTGGGCCGAACTAAAGCTCGGTACACCGACGAGGAGGTGGAGCTATGGGCTCGATGTGAAGCTTTCCTCATCAACTCGGGGAAAACCGACAGGGTGAACCAGCGGCTATTGGAGCTCCGGCCGAGTGCTGGCAGATCTCTCGAAGCTATCAAGGGACTCAGGTGTCGCCTTGATTATCGTGGAAAGCTCGAGAGAATCTTAGCCGAACTCGCGCTCCAGGCCGAGAACACTGGACCCCTGTTCGGGAGACCGATTGTCGTGGAACCTCCGCCCCCGCAGATAGTTGCCAGTGCGCCAACGGTAGCCAGGGGGGGCTACCAGGCGGCCGAACTAGAGTGGGTGGCGAGTGCTGAAGCCGAGTACATACGCTCAGGGTGTCGCAGGCACATCAACAAGACACTGTACGCCAAAAGCGTGGACCTACACATAAATTTTGGCTGGACGGTGGATGATATCCGCAAAATCCGTCTAATGAGGTCGTACAGGGACGCCTTGGCGCGTGCCCTGTCTAGCGGCGTCGTCAGTGATCCGATGCTGAATAGTCCTGTCGAGAACTCCGCCGCCGCAGAGCGATCGCAGGGCCCTGCTGTCGATACTTCCGCCCCCGCGGCGGAACGACCACAGACCCCAGCCCCCCGGGCGTCAGCCTGGAGGGTCTGCGAGACACCACCCTCCCCAAGGACTTGCGAGTTGGGGGAATTACGCCAGACTCTGAATCTCCTTATTGGGGATTTGGAGAACCAAGCTGGATACCGGTCCGCAGAGCTGATTTCGGTGATTAATCTAGCTCTAGCAGGGATGGACGTGGAAGAGATATTCACGAGGTGGCTATCTAAAGTCTATCCCGAGAGGCCGGCCCCCCGACGCGGAAGAGTCCGCAACGATCCCTTTACCGAAGGAATTAGCAGAAGGAAACAGAGGCGCGAGAAACGACGAAGAGAATACCGGGCCGCTCAGGCGCAATGGAACTCCCGGCCGTCAATGGTCGCGAGGAGAGTTCTCTCCGGGGAAGATAGTAATGTGGACTCCCCGCCCCTCGACGAATTCGTCAAAGCGTGGTCGCCAATATTCGGGACCGAAAGCGCTCCGTACGACGAACCTGTCCGTACGACGATGACGAGAGACTCTCTCAGCGGGCTCATGACGAGACCGGTCACACCCTCGGAGGCGCACGTCTCGAGGGTCAGAGTGTCCTCGGCCGAGGGCCCCGACGGTATCTCGGCCCGCCAGTGGGGCAAGGCCCCCGGCGCGGTCGTATGCTCGGTGCTCAACCTCCTGATGTTTTTAGGAAAACCTTTCTCTACACTCACACGCGCTAGAACCGTGTTCCTGCCGAAGAAGAGTGAAGGCGGAGGGCCACTGGATTACCGCCCGATCACCGTCCAGTCGGTGATACTGAGGCATTATCACAAGATCCTGGCCAGAAGGCTCGGCTCTGCCGGCGTCATTGATAACAGACAGAGGGCATTCCTCACCGGAGCTGACGGGGTCAGCGAGAATATTAACATTCTCAACTCCGTACTGTGGGTGAGTCGAAGTTACTGCCGATCTGTCCACATATGCCAAGCCGACGTTGCGAAAGCCTTCGACTCCGTGTCACATCACGCACTACTCGCTGCCTTGGTGGAGGTAGGCGCGCCCGTTCGGTTCGCCGAATATATAAAGCTCTTATACAGCCGGGCTGCTACGTGCCTTCAGACGCGGGAAGGGATGTCGGAACCCATGCCGGTCAGACGCGGAGTGAGACAAGGGGATCCTCTGAGCCCGCTCCTGTTCAACCTTGTGATTGATCAAGCGATGCGGGCTCTGCCTTCGGGTGTTGGTTTCTCCCTGTGTGGGAAGACAGTGAACGCGCTGGCATTCGCCGACGACGTTTGCCTTTTAGCCACGACGGCGGAGGGCCTTCAATTGGCCATCAATACATTTTCCGATTGCCTCTCTAAGAGGGGTCTGCAACTGAACGCAGGGAAGAGTCAGACCATGTCCTTGGTCGCCTCCGGTAGAGAGAAGAAGGTGAAGGTAGTGGACGGCGAATTCCGCGCATGCGGCTCGCCTCTGCCCTCCACGCGGACACTCGACACCTGGAGGTACCTCGGACTCGAGTTTGACTTGCGGGGAGTCACTTCGGTGGGCAAAGTCACGACTTGTCTGAAGGAGAGGCTAGAGAGAATAACAGCTGGGCCTCTCAAACCTCAACAAAGAATGAGAATCTTGGTCACCTATCTGATACCGGCCTTCACTCACGGGCTGGTGTTCGGACGGGTGACTCAAGCCCTTCTCAGACGCCTCGACATGATCGTGCGAAGCGCCGTACGAAAGTGGCTCTCTTTTCCCCACGACCTGACGACGGGCTACTTCCACGCATCTACCAAAGATGGAGGTCTCGGTATCCCCTCGTTCGCATACTCCATACCGATCCTGCGGTATAACCGTCTGGTTAAACTGCGGGACTCCACCATCCCTCTGGCGCAGGCGTGTTTCAATCTGGATCTAATCCAGAGACAGATGCGCTGGTGCCAAGAGCGGATGGCTGCCAACAAGAGCAAGAATGCTCTAGAGACCAAAGCTCTTTTCGCGAAGCGGCTGAGAGAGTCAGTGGATGGCGCCGAACTCGCCGAGTCGGCCGCATCCAAGTACTCCACTGACTGGATCCTGGCGTGTGCCAACGGGATCCCAGGGCGTGACTATATCAATTATCACCACGTCCACATCAACTGCTTGCCGTCAAGAACCCGAGCGACACGTGGGCGGCGTGTAGGGACGGATGGTAGCACGACACAGTCGATTGGGTGCCGGGCGGGGTGCATGACAACCGAAACCGGCGCCCATATCAT
>NW_028280806.1:15000-17077 GCF_059751285.1 Brachycentrus maculatus
ATCGCCTCCTTTCCATTTTCTGAACGCTTGTGATGTTTTGAAAACAAGAACCTTTCTTACAATTTTTACAGAGCTATACGCCGAGACGCTCGTGACGGTATCGCCTCGTTTTAAAAATGTACACATACGAAGAAGTCATATTTTGCTCTTCAAATAGAGTTTTCAAATAATAAAATCAAATGTGTCGTTGTGTGATGGAGTGAGGAGGATTTTCACAGAGCTATACGCCGAGACGCTCGTGACGGTATCACCTCGTTTTGAAAATTTACACACGTTTTTCTTCAAAGCTCGAAACAAATATGTCGCTGTGTGATGGAGTGAGGAGGATTTTCACATAAGTATACGCTTAGACGCTCGTGACGGTATCGCCTCGCTTTTAAAAAATGGTACAGATATGAAGGAGTTATATTATGCTTTCAAGTTTGAATAAATCAATTCAAATGTGTTGTTGTGTGATGGTAGTTTTTTTTTATTTTTTTTTACTTTATTAATGTATATCTGGTTTAAGGCCTAGGATTACTTGGCACAATCAGGCATGTCTAATATTTGAAAGCGGCCGGGCGGCAATCGCGAGTACCCTACGCTGCGCGAGTACTACGAGTCGGAGTGGCAGTTCGTTTAGATAATACAAAATACTATACAAGGAGGGGTGAACGGCGGGAGTAGCTATGATCGGCCTAAGGTTGCCGAATGCCTCGCCGTCTGACATTAATTCGACCCTCTCGATGGCTCGTCGGGAATGGCCCGGATCGAGCTCTCGACGCGGTCAAGCGGCCGCGCGTACCCCACACTGCGCGGGTACTACGAGTGGGAGTTAATATATAATATTATACGAGGAGTTATTAATACATAATATAACACAAGGAAGGGTGAACGGCGGGAGTAGCTATGAACGGCTTAATGCCTCGCCGTCTGACATTCGTCGGGGAGTACGAGTGATTGTTTATTCATGTGAGAGATAACAGAGAGTCGGAGTGATGGATTATTTACAATAGATAATATTATTAATTGAATAAATCAATTAATCAATATAAGGTTATTAATGAGAAGGGTGAACGGCGGGAGTAGCTAAGATCGGCCTAAGGTTGCCGAATGCCTCGCCGTCTGACATTAATTCGACCCTCTCGATGGCTCGTCGGGAATGGCCCGGATCGAGCTCGCGACGCGGTCAAGCGGCCGCGCGTACCCCACACTGCGCGGGTGCTACGAGTGGGAGTTAATATATAATATTATACGAGGAGTTATTAATACATAATATAACACAAGGAAGGGTGAACGGCGGGAGTAGCTATGATCAGCTTAAGGTTGCCAAATGCCTCGCCGTCTGACATTAATTCGACCCTCTCGATGGCTCGTCGGACAAGGCCCGGATCGAGCTCTGAACGCGGTCAAGCGACGCCGACGCGCGGCAATCGCGAGTACCCTACGCTGCGCGAGTACTACGAGTCGGAGTGTTTGTTCGTTTAGATAATGTATATATATATATATATATATATATATATATATATATATATATATATATATATATATATATATATATATATATATATATATATATATATATATATATATATATATAAAATATTATATAAGGAGGGGTGAACGGCGGGAGTAGCTATGAACGGCTTAATGCCTCGCCGTCTGACATTCGTCGGGGAGTACGAGTGATTGTTTATTCATGTGAGAGATAACAGAGAGTCGGAGTGATGGATTATTTACAATAGATAATATTATTAATTGAATAAATCAATTAATCAATATAAGGTTATTAATGAGAAGGGTGAACGGCGGGAGTAGCTAAGATCGGCCTAAGGTTGCCGAATGCCTCGCCGTCTGACATTAATTCGACCCTCTCGATGGCTCGTCGGGAATGGCCCGGATCGAGCTCGCGACGCGGTCAAGCGGCCGCGCGTACCCCACACTGCGCGGGTACTACGAGTGGGAGTTAATATATAATATTATACGAGGAGTTATTAATACATAATATAACACAAGGAAGGGTGAACGGCGGGAGTAGCTATGATCAGCTTAAGGTTGCCAAATGCCTCGCCGTCTGACATTAATTCGACCCTCTCGA
>NW_028280808.1:0-80000 GCF_059751285.1 Brachycentrus maculatus
CAGCGAATCGAAATATAAAAGTTCTCCATATGTATAAATGATTCAAATGTATTATGTTATAAATAAAAATGTAAATATATTAAACGAATAAAAAAAAAAAATAAATAAAATAAAAATTACTTGAAAGTGGTCAGTCAGGTCAGAAGTTGGAACAATCGGTGGGTAGTAAGTTTAATTAGAGTACTCACGACAAATTAGTACATTGATTGAGATGATTAAATTATATAATGTTTTTATATTTTAAATACCCCTGTTGCAATGTTAATATAATGATAAATATTATTACCCATAGAATAACAAATAAATTTACAACTTTGTACAAATATTTTTTTCTTTGAATTCTTCAAACCCTTATCCGCACCCCAATGGTGCATAGGGCACTGCATCCTATAAATACAGTATCTTAAACTTTAACACATGAAGGAAAGATGATCAGCACTCCGCTTTACGTACCAGTCCAGGGTAATGTTGATTAAATATTGGTGTGAAAAAATCACTTAAATTTATTTGACCCTCCTGGGAATCGATCCCAGGATCTCCAGAACGGTAGTCGAGCATGCTGACCATCACACTACGGAGTTAGACAATCGAAAATAAATTGAAATATTTTTTTCCTCAAAAATAAAAACGTAACGGTAAATACAACCATTTATATAGTAGTAACACTCTGAGTTTTTGATAATCTTATTAAGACGAAACGCGTCACATATTATCTATATATATGGAAATAAAAGTAGAGTTCAATTCAATTCAACAAACGTGTTTAATTTTGAATACATTACCCAATAATTTAAAATAGAATTCTGCAAACTGTCCGCAGTAACAATAAACATTTATAAAGTGTTTTTAAAGAGTCAAACTTAAATTGAAAATGGATACATGTTATCACAATGTGACTGCTGAATCAATTAAAGAAATTAATAAATTTTACATTGCTGAATGAATATTACGTATAAATATATGGGTTCTAGTTTCCCAACAGTTACAAATTACATATTCATGACCCGTATCGATCTCGCGCTACGTATTCCCGCCGAGTTACCCACAAACACACCCTCAAAGCACACCCACACCGGTCTCAGAATCGACTAGCAGTTTCTGCACCCCTCCTCCCCGCCGCGACATACGTAGTGACGTCATTCAGCCCACAGTTCGGGGTGCGACTCGACGTCATGCTACGTCACGGACCAACCCCAAGCGTCTACGTCATAGAGAGGGTTGATTGTACAGGGCGACAAAGGGATGGTACGCGGAATGCAGTGCATTGATTCTGGGGGTCGAGGGAAGGATGGGCTCTAGGGAAAGGGTGGATCGATGAAATTAGGTACGTGTACTTATACTTTGGCACGAATGTATATAATAGTCGGGTGGGTACGAAAATATATATATATATTTGGAATATGCCTAGCATTTTTGGAGAGTGATGTTCGTATTTAGCTGGAGGTCATGGCCATGTTAAGTATTTATATATATATATATATATATATATATATATATATATATATATATATATATATATATATATATATATATATATATATATATATATATATATACATATATATATAAATATATATATATATAAATATATATATATATATATATATATATATATATACATATAATAAATGATTAGCATTTATTTCTTTTTCCTTAATACTATGCAATTTAATCAACAACCAAGTCATACATACAATGGAGCTTGGTACGGTTCAATTTTTCATACACATCATTTCGAGTTTGTCCAAATACTTGTTCACAATTTTGGATTATGTCCAATCAGGAGTTATTATTAACATTATTTTTTGACATCTCAACATACCATGGATGAAGTAGAAAGATAATGGATGAGTAAATAAAGTGTTTCCTAAGTATGTGAATAAAATCTAGGATTCGGGCCTAACATACGTGGAAGCTTAATAAAAGCTTTCCCAATCCTACCACAGATAGCTATGATGAACTCACGCATACTGTGTTACGAGTTTGATCAATATATCTAAAAGTAACAAGAATTTGAGTATTTTTTTTTTATTTAACACCTGTATAACCACTTTAGTTTTTTAATGAGTTTCATTTCATAACACACGACTAGTTTGGAAAACTAGCAGATGTTTTCATCTATAGGCGAAAAGTAAAATTAAATAAAAGTCATTTAGTGGTTGTACACTTAGTGGTTTAGTGGTTTAGTGTTTAAGTACTAAAAAAATCAAAATGTCACTCCACAAAGTTAATCAATAAATTCAATTCAATAAATCAATAAATAATATAAGAATTTGAGTAGTGTGGTTGTCAATCATGGGTAGAATTGGTGATGTTACACGTATGTAAGGTGTATCACTGAAACCAGCCTATGACGGTCGTAAGCCCTGTAAATCCACAGATTTCGAAAGAATTTCTTCTTCAACTATGTTGAGATGTCAAAAAACAATTTTTCATCATTTAACAGTCGTTATTTTTGTCAGTGAGCTATTTTCTTCCACCCTATGCGCGCGTGACGTCACGACCCATGTGACTTGAGCAGGTCATGGCGGAGGTGTGCGGGTCGATATGAGCGGAGGTGGGCGCATGCGCATTGGGGTGCCACCCTGACCCCCTCCCGAAGCTCCATTCACGGTGCACAAGCCTACACATTCGCACAAACCCTGGTTCAACGGTTGACCTTGGAATCGTTTTTGCATTATTATGCGTTAGTTGTATAGAAAATGTGACGTATATTATATTTTAAAATAAAACGGGTTGATTTTCATACATATGGATTTTCATTAATTGATATGGCAGTCATTTTTACTTGGTAAATTTCATTATTTCTTCAAATCTATTGTTTGTTTTTGATGGATTTAGCATCATTATCATTGTATATTGATGTTTTATACATCAAAACACGTGTGACCATAAATTAAAAAAAAATTAAGTAAATTTATTAAAAAAAAAAATTGAATCATGCATTGTAATATTACTGTTTTTTTTCATTTTATTTATTGACATCTCAACAAAGATGAAGAACTTTATGGAAATCTTAGCATTCACAGGGCTAACGACCTTTTATATGTAACATTCACCAATTCTACCCGTGATTGATAACCACACCACTCAAATTTTTGGAACTCTTAAATACATATATTGATTAATCTTGTAACACAGTACGTGTAAGTTCGCAACACCCATCTACGGAGTAGTGTGGTTATCAATCATGGCCAGAATTGGCGAATGTTACACGTGTATAAAGTGATCACTTAACTAAGCTTATGATAGGTCGTAAACCTTGTAAATGCCCAGACTTTTATGTTCTTCTTCAGCTATACATGTTGAGATGTCAAAAAAATGTATAAAATTACTCCTAAGTCAAGGTAATCTGGATTTGTGAACAAGTATTTGGACACACTCAAAGTATTAATTTTTGTTTTTTTTCATATTTTTATACTATGATTTTCCACTTAATAAATTGTATTTAAATACTTTTAATTAATTGGATACTTAAAGGATAATGTTAACCTTGAACTATACGTACAATGCTGAATGAATTTTTTTAATGAAAGAAATTAAGATGAGATGGGTGACAGCATGTGTTCAATAAAATGTCAGTAAAATTAAAAATATTTCGAATATTAAGTACTAAAATTACTCTTGTGAGAGGCGCGTGTGTTCATGAAACACTTCCAGCATCTTCATAACTATAACTTGTAACAATACCTGTTTTTATTTCTAGTTTACTTAATTAGGAAAAATCTTCAATAATTGTTATTACAATTGAAAAACAAATGAGTTTGTATGCTGAATCTAAAATAGAACGTTTTTAAAAAAACAAATCCTTTGCACTTGAGCTATAATCCTTGTTTCATACTGATTTTTAATGAAAATAATTTTAAGATTCATTGCACTGATATAGTATTTAAGTAGAGATAATTTTTCTTAACTTGATTCGTCACTAAATGATCATATACATCCACTTTAACGTAAAACTTATTCGGCATATAACATATGACTATTTCTTAAAAACAGTAGTGAAATGTTTTTCGATGCAATGCGCATCATTATCTCGTATTTTAAAATAGTGCGAAATGCACCGAAACAAATGACAAAATGGATTTTTAAAATAATGGTATTTACCAAGTGTACGTTACTTAATATATATAAAAAAAACTTTTATTGGTACTTCACCGCTTTTATTTATTTATTTCCTTGGTAAGGTTATTTTAAATTTAATATAAACTGTTCTTTTACACTTAATTTACCATACATCATATATAAGTATATTTACATTTTCAAAACGTTTGTTTCATGTTCAAATTATTTCAGACTCTTTCATATTTTATACATTCAGACATCATATATTTTACAACCCGTGTACATTTTCAATTTTACGACATTGTTTATTTTTATTTTTTTTTTTAAATAAGTCAGTCTTATCGTATCTTATACAAAGAATGAAATAACAACTATGTAATTTTTTCCGCACGAATTTTATTTGACCAGCAACCGGGTTTTGTCGTAACCGACAACACCAGTCTGATGCTGTCGGTTACGACGAAACTCGTTTGCTGGTCAAATAAAATTAATGTGGAAAAAATTACATTGTTGTTATTTTATTCAATAAAATGCAGTCCCACCAAGAAATGTAAGTACAAAACTTTAATTTTATCTTTATTTCAAGTAACATTTTTACGTTTTTTTTTAAACTATCTCATTCTTAAAATATTTAAGCAATTTTAACGACTCAAATTCAAACTTTAATAAAAGAACATAAAATTAAAGCTGAAAAAGGTATTTAAAAAAATAGATTTTTTTAATTATGGATCTTATTTAAAAGCACCAATTAATGAGAACATAAAATAAGGATATAATTTTATTATTTGAGGTCATATATTCACTCTTATGTTTTTTGTTGCAACAAATTTACGCGTCGTGTCGTAAAATACATCCATGTCTTCGCTTTTGCAAATTGCATTTTGATTGCAGTTAGTACTAGCTGATGATGTATTAATCAGCCATACGAAATAGTAGCTGTCTCTAATCTTGCCTCTCGGGGAAATGCATCTAGGATGATTGAAGACCTTTCATCAAAATTAAACAAACAAATCATTTACAATAATCACGACTCGAGCGTGATTACGAAAACCAGTCTCGAATCTATTAGTCAGTTCAATTAAATTGTGTTTATTCACCCCTTAACTAAGTTACTGGTAATACATTACATGAACCTTGGAAAAATATTAATAATAGTAACTTGTAATTTCAGAATTTGACCACTGTTTGATTTTTTTAAAAACAACATGCAGATTTTCTTTAATGTATTTTAAAAATGCAAAATAGTTGGTAAATACCACTATTTCTTAAAATCTATTGAAATGATGCGGAAGGAATAAAACACAGGTGTCCAATAGATTTGAAGAAATATTGGTATTTACCAGGTAAAACTGGAATTAAAAAAGGTAAAGGGTGTTTTTTTTACCAATTACTATTGAAATAGACGTGTTTATCATACAAATATTAACCTTAAATGCTTATTTATAAACAAATATCTGATATTTATAAATTTTACCATATTAAAATTACGTGTCTATTAAATATAAAATTAATTAATGTTTATTTTAATGCGACGAATTATTAAGTTTAATTAAATTAAATTCATTTTCATCCAAATATAAACCAAAAATGTTAATTTATAGACAAATCCGAAGTTAATAAATTTAACGATATTGGTTTGTACGGGTTTATAGGCAATATGGATTATCAATAAGGCACAGTGTAGATGTTGATAATTTAATTGCAGGTTGAATTTTAAGGCTTATTCTCTTCATATGACAAAAAAATGTTTCATCTCTCTCATGACATCCAAAACACAGTGATTTTCATTATATTGATAAGAAGAAAAAAATACCGTTTTACTATTTTAAAATCAATTAGAAAATGATTTTAAATTAGTAAAAATGCTATTAAAAAAGTTTGGATTTTTCATCAGTACCAATTACGTAATCGGGTGAAGAATTATCAAAAGTGCATTAGAATGTAACCTAATGTGAATATCATACGTCCCCGTTAATGGTTTGAGATTATTTCTAGAAATAGACTCTTATCTTGTTGCATAATGCATTTGTACAGTCTGCACTTGGCCTTCCTCAAGGATTCAGTGTGTATGGTATTAGCGAACACGAAAGCTTGCGTGCATTCAAGCAATACAAGTATGTTATGCTATTCCAGAAATACACTCTGTAAGAGCGAAATTTGCATACCGTGAAAATATTGTTACGAGTATTTTTGTCGTTTAATGCTTTTTTTTTATTAAATAAAAAAAATACATTAAGATTTCCAGGAGTGATCAGGTCTTTAAGAACAGTGTCCGTCGATGGTTGCTTAGCATTGGAAGGGTCAAGGTAGAAAGTGAATTAATTAAAGTCCAGGTGTAATTATCTTTTTGAAAAACCTTTAAACTGTAAATTATTTTTGTATCTCCTGTATGTTATGTTTATAATCTAATAATTAAAAAAAAATATTATTAAAAAAAAAAATAATTAAAAATTGTATTAACATGTTAGTATTCGGCTCGACACAGGCCATGCCTAAAGAGCCGTAATACGTATAATAAATGTATATATGAAATGAATATGTATATTGATTGTATCTATGTATTATGAAAAAAAAATAATAAAAAAATAATAATAATAATAATAAATAATACAAAATAGTTGGTAAATATATAAAACACTTCAAATATAACGTTTCTACCTCTCTACTAAAGAAGATACTTGTGTTTAGAGAGGGAGTTCGTTTTACTATTTTTTTTTTAATTAAAAACAAAGTAAATTGAAAATAAACAATGTTAATTAAAAATAAAAAAAAATATTCCTTGGTCAAGGTAGGGGTGAGTCTTCTATGTTTTTTTAATTAAGTGTTAAAGGTTGATATTTTTTTGTAGATTTTAAGTTTTCTGGAAGTTAATGAAAGTTTTTTTTTACCTACGTTCATGTAATGGTTTGACGCTGCTGTTGTTTTACATCTAAATTTACAAATACATATATACAATGTTGTTATTTATTTGTAATTTTTTGTTGTGTATTGTTTTAACAGATCAGTTACATGAAGTAATACACATATACGAGTATTACAAAAGAAATACTTGTACACATTTGTAAAATACCCGAAAGACGGGAGGGAGGAAAAGGGGAAAGGTGAGAGATCAAATCTCAGGTCAAAAACAAATTGCTCGAAACGAGGGACACTAATGTCGACTGACAATGTTATGTTGATCAAATAAAAATCCATCAATTAAGAAATGTGTGTTAATATATTTGGACATGAAAAAAAAGTCATGAGAAAAAAATTCATGGAATTAGGAACAGAAGAAGACCGAAGAAATTCGACATGGTCAGGTTTGTAGGTCAAATACTTAAAACCGGTCAGTTCAGGAGTTGGAACAATCCTTGAGTTTGTATTAGGAGATTCATGAATATGGAAGAGGCGTATAATGTCTGTAAAGACAGATTGGTGTGGCATTCTATACTCTCTGCCTACCCCCGTGGAGAAGTGACCCTGATGGTTTGTTGAACTCATACGCAACGAAACGTACATGTATCGAAAACAACACAGGAGGCTTAATAAATTATGAAATCCTGGTCATTCAGAGAGAAAATAATACATCAAAACAAGGATGACGCCATAAATGTTATTCTATAAACGTAGAAAAGACGTCAGCAGTTGTAATGCTTAGTGTAAATTCTCAATAATCTAAGGGAGATGTTATTTTTCCGGTTCAGCATCCCTATAGAAAACAACCCCCATGTACGCAGAGAGTACGTCACCAGGCTTGACGTATTTAATTATTAATCAATAATTTCGAGAGTTACACAATGATTAACACAAAATTTTCTAGTAAGTATTCGTTTTTTTGTTTTCTTTCCATAACCCTTAACGCATTCATTGTTTGAATTTGTTTTTTTTTTTAATATTATATACACCAGTCTGAAAATGTCAAAAACGGATGCGATAAACTGGGGTAAAATACATATTTTAATATTTTATTTATTAAATTTAGTAATAAGAGTTTTTGTATAATTTAATTAATTTTATAGACATTTATGCTTTACAATCTTTAAATTAATTAAGCTGTACTCTCCAATAAAGAGACTTAGCTCTTGTGCTTGGAGAGGGACATACATTTATTATTTATTGTTCATGTTTGTGAGTGAAATAATTTATTTTTATTGCTATTTTATATTTATATATATTTTTTTGTATATCTGTAGGAAGGTATTTGGTTCTAAGACATTTGAATTACTGTTGGAATTACTTGGCATTGCATTTTGGTATCTCAAAAATGAACTTTCCTTTAGAATCAAGTATTTACACATACATATATAAACATATCCTCATACATACACGCCGATTATGCCGGCTCCTGACCTAACCACTTTCAAGTATTTTAAACACTTGATCATGCCAAGTATTCCTCGGTATTCTTTTGCTTCTTTTACCAACCATTCGCCTCATAAATTTATTTTGCTATTTTATCATCACACATTCGATTCACATGTCCAAAAATTCTCAACACACCTTTCTTAATTTTTATCTCAGTTGCATTCTTTTCTAATATCACCATTCGAACATCTATCATGCAACGCATTTCCGCACATTTATTTTAGAGAACGCTTGCGTGTTAGTGTTTTTATATACCTACAAGTAAAAATATGTTTAAAAAACATATATATTTGACCAAATTGGCAGCGCCAACTGTTAAATTTTACTGTTATATTACACGAAATACAAACGTAATATAAAGCGAGCGTGCTTTTTAATAGCTGTTTCAAATTTAAATGTATGTTTTCCTTTTTCTTTCTTTTCTATTCAACCATACTAATTCATTGCAACGCGTGGCAAGATGGAGCTAGTAAATTATATTTAAGCAATAATTAAATTATATTTGGTGAATGTTACTGGGAAAAAATGCAGAGGAAGACCGAGAAAAACATGGCACGATCAGGTATGCCCAAAACTTGAAAGTTGTCAGGTCAGGAGTCGTAATAATTGGCGGTTATGTATGAGGAGATGCATGAACGTGGAAGAGGCTAAGAATGTTTGCAAAGACAGAGTGGTGTGGCGTTCTATTCTCTCTGCCTACCCCTACGGGAAAGTGGCGTGATGGTGAGTCCAATGATTATTTTAAAATCCACGAATAGGAAGAAACATTCCAATATATAATTTAATCAACAATAATCACAAAATATCTGTGATTCTGAATCGATTATTTCTGTGAATTGATATTTTTCAGCAAAAAGGACGGCGTTGTTACAAGCTGACGTAGAGATTGCTCGAACACAGATTGCGTCACATTTGTGTTACAGCTTTTAAAGTTGTCGTAACGTCCATTCTCAATCCAGTCAGATAATACTATGAATGTATTTGATATAATGTAGGTAATTCCGCGTACATCAGGGGTGGTCAAGCGTCGACTGCGGTCCAATGAACCGCCTGATATATATAATGTGTTACTAGATCTTATCAAACCTTTGAAACTTAATTAAAAAAAAAAACATACATTCACCCAAACCTAAATTCCATACCGCGGAATAATTTTTATTTTGCTTATAAAAAAAATTATTGTAACACGAACTCCCTCTCTAAACACAAGTATCTACTTTATTAGAGAGGTAGAAGCGTTATTTTTCAATATTTTGTATATTTAAATATGTTTTTTGTAAAAAAAAAATATTTCAATAAAAAAAGAAAAAAAAACATGAAATTTTGCCTGAAAGCTTGCCAAATGCAAAGTTAATATGGATAAAGTAAATAAGATATTTAAAAAGTTAATTAAAAATAACATTGTTTTAATTACAAAAAAAACATATTTTTATATTTGTGAACTAAAAAAAATACAAAAAAATCATTAATTTCTCTTGTGTAATGGTTAGCACGTTTGGCTACCAAGCTGAAGGTCTCGAGCTCGATTCCCAGGGGGTAAAAATAAATATGTGTTTTTTCACCCTTAAACGTATTTTTAAATATTATAATGCACTGGTATTTGAAACGTGAGACTAATCACATCGAATTCATATAATTAAGGTCCAGTATTTGATAAATCGCAACTTATTTTTCTTCAAACCCAGGTCACATTTGTATTTTTATTTCTTCTTTAGCATTGTTTTTGTAAGACCGTTTTTGCATTGAACTTCTAACTGAATTATATTATTGTGAGTAAGGCCTTAACGACGAACTCATTGCATCAGTCTGATGCAGTGCCCTATGCACCATTGTTCGCTGATAAGAGTAAGATGTAATGTAAAAGTTAAACTTATTTTTGGTTTTAAATAACTACTCGTTTTATGATAACTTAAAACATACAACGTTTGATGGCTACTTATGATTTTTTTTTAAATATTTAAAAAACTCATTTTTAGTATGGTTCAAAGTTTGGAAATCCCTGATAAAGATAGTGGTCATTCATCTTTGTCATACGAGTAGGTTCACACGGACTGTCTTTAGCTTCTGATTTTTTACATTCAGTAGATTCATATACTTTCAACAAGAGGTAGAATGTCAGAATATAAAAATTAAATCTTATACAACAAATGTGCAGCTACGATTCGAATACCTTCGAAAACATTTTTCAAAAAATAAAATATTAATATTAGACCACTTTTAGAGTTTATTAATGCAAACACTACTAGTTTCGAGAATAAGAGATGTTCTAAACGGGAGGTGAAAAAAATTTACATATGTTGATACAAATATATGTATGTAGATACGTTTCAAAACTTGACGTATTTGCATTAATCCTTTGACCCGGAAAGTCCTTTTTTAATTACGCAACATAACATTCAATAGGCTTCATAACATTCAATACTTTTCGTAAATACGTATTATGACGTCACGCGTGCGTGACGTAATCTATTATTATAATTACTTTTTAAAAGCTTCGAGTTTATTGAAAGGCAACCAAATATATGAAATTAATTAAGTTTTTCTTCGTCATTCTCTTTTTCCTTTTTTATTTTTATTTATCATAAAACGTAAAATTACTTTTCAAAACAAACGGACAGTTGTACGGGTAACTTAGTTTATATCGCTCGTTGTACGTATTATACAACGGATGAAATCAACAACTCATGACAGTTGGCTCGATACTAATGCAAAGATAAATGTTGTGTTCAGAGGTTTATAACGATAAACGGAAAATTGATGCCAATACTCAGCCAGCTATTACCATCAATATTGCTTGTCTTGTAAACGAATACATTATAACGATATTACCAACATGTTAATAGATTTTAATCAGCGACCTACATACTATATATATATATATATATATATATATATATATATATATATATATATATATATATATATATATATATATATATATATATATATATATATATATATATATATATATATATATATATATATATATATATATATATATATATATATATTATGTATATACATATATATAATTTTTGCAAATGGCGTTGCACGTCAATCATATTTAATATTTGTAAACTAGACAGCTGCAGTATACAGACAAATTGATAAAACGGGCACAAACGTCTATCAACACTGGCGGCAGCCACTTAATGAATATCGTATTTTTCACATAACAGAAAATAATGCAAAGGCCGGAATAAAGATTTCTTACTCAACTTTAATTTTAATTTATTTTATTTTATAACAAGTTTTAAATAGAAATCGGATGAGTAATTTTGCAAAACCCTTGATCCGTTTGTATACTGCAGCTGTCTAGTTCTCAAATGACTAATAATTTTGATGTACGACGCCATTTGCAAAAATTATGACATCATCTGATAGATCGATGAATTTTGTGCCTCCCTGTAGAAACTGCCTGCAATGTATACAACGTGTAGGTATAAAAGTGTGTAGAAATAAAATAGTAATTTATCCGTCTCTCTCTCGTAGAAAACGTGTTAACGTAAATAAATTAAAATTAAAAACTTCTAGAAAATTTCAGCCTACCTATCCACGCCCTCTAATACCCCCAGGGTATAAAATCAACTACTTCTTCTTCTGTGCGTGTCTTTTCAGGTTCTTTTGACGTCGACTATCACTTGAGAGTAATTGTCCTTGTCTTTGGCAACTCTAAACAGCGCATCGACTTTCCTGATCCCCATCTAATCTCGTATATTCCGGTCCCAGGAGTCCCGTCTTCTGATAATACCTCTTCATCTTTACATTTTTTCTTTTTTGCTTTTATCTCTAATCTGTCGCATTTTATTAAATTATATATATGTATATATATATATATATACATATATATATATATATATATATATATATATATATATATAATAAATAATAAATAATAAAACCCTTATCCGCACCCCAATGGTGCATAGGGCACTGCGTCATATAAACGCAGTGTTATCTTGATCGTTTACACATGAAGGAAAGATGATCAGCCCTCCGCTTCAAGTACCAGTCCAGGGTAATATTGAATAAATATGACAGTGAAAAAATCACTAATATTTATTTTACCCCCCTTGGGAATCGAACCCGGGACCTCCAGAACGGTAGCCGAGCGTGCTGACCATTACACTACGGAGGCGGACATAAAATATATATATATATATATATATATATATATATATATATATATATATATATATATATATATATATATATATATATATATATATATATATATATATATATATATATATATATATATATATATATATATATATATATATATATATATTTATTTTATATATATATATATATATATATATATATATATATATATATATATATATATATATATATATATATATATATATATATATTTATATATATATATATATATATATATATATATATATAAGCAATAAGACGTCAGTTGTTATTAATATTGATTGAAATTATGCTGGATAGCTTACGACCTATATTTTATAAGGATCTCTCCTAAATAAATAAAAAGTTTACTCAAGTGCCAAAAGACACATTTGAAAGAACGTGTCAATTTTAGGGTGTATGGGTATACAAATTTAAAAATTTGAGAAGTGTGGCTATCAAATTTGGTTAGAATAGTGAATGTTACACGTGTATCAAGTGATTACTTAATCCTCCCTATGGCAGCCCAAGAGCTTTTTTAATTCCTAATCTTCCGTATTATTCTTCGTCTCCATTGAGATGTCAATAAAAATCTTGATTTAAAAAAATCCTAACTGAAGATGAACCCAGAATTAGTAAACAAAAATTTGGATATTTCTTTTTTTAAATATGTATGTGCGCATAGGGCACTGCACCATTTAAAAGCAGTGTTATCTTGACCAGCCCAGTCCACCCTGGCACCAAGTCCAAGATAATTTAAAATAAATATTAGAGTGAAAAATCAATTCAATTAATGAACTCCAATAAAGGAGTTACCAATAAAACTTAAAGGACTAAACTAAACAAAGGATAATAAATTGACTTATTTAGTAGCTAAACTGCATACCGAGGTCCAGATTACAGCTAGTACTGCAACACTTAATGCAAGGCTTGAAATCGACTGCATTGATCACTTTAATTACGGACATGTTCTTATCAATAATTATCACGGCTTAGGCGAGTAGCGGGGAGTATAGGTAATGGTGATTGATATGCACTCCTGGTATAATCATCTACTAAGCAAAAACAATATAGGCAAAACGGGCTTCTTTGTTTAAAGAGCATTGTATTTACATTGGCGCCACTAATGTTTTTTTTGTTATACTGAATGCATAAATGCATTGAAGTAAAAAATACCATATATCTTTTTTTTAAAAATGAATGTGTGTGTAACGATATTCATTTTGGAAATAATAAATAATGTTCTTGTTCGCCTCCGTGGTGTAATGGTCAGCGTGTTTAGCTACCATGCTGGAGGTCCTGGGTTCGATTCCCAGGGGGGGTGAAAATAAATATTAGTGATTTTACACAGTAATATTTATTTAATACTACCCTGGACTGGTTCCTGAAGCGCAAGAGTTATCACCTTGCCTTCATGTATGCAATGATCAACATAACACTGCGTCAATTCGATGGAGTGCCCTATGCACCATTGGGTGCGGATAAGGGTTATATTAATTATTTTTTATTAAAACCCTTATCCGCACCCCAATGGTGCATAGGGCACTGCGTCATATAAACGCAGTGTTATCTTGATCGTTTACACATGAAGGAAAGGTGATCAGCCCTCCGCTTCAGGTACCAGTCCAGGATAATATTGAATAAATATTACAGTGAAAAAATCACTAATATTTACTTGACCCCCCTGGGAATCGAACCCAGGACCTCCAGAACGGTAGCCGAGCGTGCTGACCATTACATTACGGAGGCGGACAAGGGTTATAAATAAATAAATAATGAAAAGTACAACTACAAAAATAAATAAGTCACAAGGGTTATTATAATTGTATATTTATTTGGTAAGAAATAAATATGTCAATTAAATAATCGTTATAACACACTCTCCTTACCACCCACTGTTTACTTTGTTTAATACCACTTTAAAAAAAAACTAATTTGTGACTACCGGTCTCGGAAAATCATTCCATCATCAGGTCTTTAAATAAGAATAAAATTGTTACATTAAAATAATAAAAATAAAAATAAAATTATTACGATTTGTCTTTTGTATAAAAATAAAAATTTTGAAAGGGAGAAAGACGACAAATGAATCACAATGGGAATCTATTTAAAAGTGGACTCGAAGTTAAATTTAGTTGGCTATTTATATGGATGGTAAGGAGAGTGTTTATTATCATACCACAAAGTTATCAATGCTTTTAATGTACAAAAAATAAATCGTCAAAATAAATAACAATTAATAATGGAAACAAATATTAATGAAACTTTTTGTTCATGAAAATTACTTAATAAATATATATTGGTGGCCTAATACTTATGGGTGGAGTAATATTTTGTTTGTGTCCAAATCCTTATTCACAAATTTGTGTTTTGGTATTCTCCACTTAGAAGCGTGATGGTTAGTTAGTTCATACACATATCGCTCACTCCTTTCAAGAACGTCATAAATCAAAAAAACTTGATGTATCAGGAGAACGTTTTTAGAGTTAAAAATATAATACAATTTATTAAAAATAAATATCAAGCCACTTATTGAACTTTTAACTGCGCAACAGATAGATAAAACCTGAATGTTTTTTCTCCATTTGAAAAATATTTAGAGTATTTAAAAAAATAATTAAACACTACCTTTTCTTCAAAATTCAAAAACAACACTTTCTGCCTGTAGCGGGTAAATATTAAGTTAAAATAAGCCTCTTTTACTGGGATATAGTACATTTTATGGGTATTCAGAAAACATGCACAACTGAAAATTGACGATTTTTGATTTATGACGTTCTTGAAAGGAGTGAGCGATATCATAAATCTCATGCCGCTTTAAGTTTTGAGCTCACGGAAGCTATCTGTGGTAGATTTGTGAAAGGTTTTATATTGCAGAGACCCTTTTATTAAGATGTTTACTAGATCCTGACGGAATTTATTTTCATACTAATAGAAGACGCCTGAAAATATGATTTTCAATTTTTATACAGCTTCTTTATCTATGGTGAGATGTCAAAATGTAAAAAAATCGTCATTTTTTTCGATATTTTAATTCGATTGCCCATGCCTCATGTAAAGAAAAATTTTATTTTTTTATTTAAAAAAAAACTTTTTTATAAAAGCATCGACAAGTCTCGTTCAACTTGTACAAACCCTTTAGATCATCGTGACTTGCAAAGACGTCAGACTTTTACACGGCATTAGATGACTTGCGATATTCTACATTATTTTCGGTTATTGTTTATGGTCCCTCTCACTTTGAGCGAGACAGACAATGAGTGCTCGGTACATAATGGCCCATAGAAGTAACACGGGCTAGATTTAATTGAAATGTTTCAATTTGGAGAACTAGGAATTATCTTGTTACTGCTATCGGATGTGGGTAGATTGAACTTTTAATATTGGTCGGTGAAATTATTAACACCTCCTCTGCGATGGTGGGTCTGGTCAGACCCACCATCGCGGAAAATTATTGATTACGTAATAGGTAATTTGTTTACGTCGTTTTCCTTGAGTGTAATCGTTCTTCAAAAAATTACCTACAAATTGAGATACAAACGAAAATTATTGGACCAGATTCAAATGAGTTATTTAAAAAAAAAGAACAAATAAAATATCAAAAATCATATTGAGTAAGGTCAGTTGTTCGCTATCAATGTGTTAGTGTGCCGTCTGCCGTGATTTTGAAATCCCAAAAACAAAAGCATACATTGTCAATCTTTGGCGATTGTTTCCGTTTATTGTTTTTTTTTATATTTGTTTTTAACTGATTTATTTGTTTACTTGTATGACGGATTAAATATCATATATATAGACTATAAGGTAAATCTTCATTTAAAAAATATTAATATTACAAAACACAGACCTTCACAATAAACTGTTTTATATTTGAACGATTTTTAGTTTTATTTTTTTTAAATCTTTTCGACACTTTACCACAATGGCAGGAAAAAAATAATTATCTCATGACGAGATTGAACGACTTTTGGACAGTTCTAAAAGTGAAAGAAAAGTGAGAGAATAGTGCAGATGACAGTGATTTAGAATTCAAAAACCTTAGATTCAGAATTTGAAAGTGCAACGGAAAACGTGGTTTTATAAGAAATGTCAGTAAGTGATAAAAACATCGATTTCAACAAGAAAAGTACCGATTGTCCTCTTATTTTTTGGTAATAATTTATTGGTCAATAATAAAATTAAATATCATACCTATTATGTCTAACGAACTTGTATATAAAATTTTTATAATAATTAGTTTTATTTGGTTTCGTACAAAATTGTATTCATAATTTCTAAAACCCGCAAAATGTTTATGTAAGAAATGGCGAACTTTAAATGAATATTTACACCATTTTGGGCAATTCCGTATATATTTTTCAATGAAAATTTAAATATTTTCACTGTATTTAAAATGAATTTTAATTGCATTATGGACAAAAATTTATCTTGAAACATTAACTCAAAATCCTAGAATCATTTTGTGGTTTTTGGAGCTAACTGCCACGTTTTATATTTGAAGATAATTACTCAGTTGCATTTTGTTAATAATTCTATCTGTTATGATGTTGACTTAAAATATAGTTATAAAATTAAAAACACAAATTATTTGAATTCAGTAAAAATAAAAATGTTTACAATCACTGCTTTATTGCCAACCATGCTACATGCGCGTGTGACATGCTCCGCGGTAGTAGCGAGTATATAAATTAGTTAGTCTGTGGAAGTGAGCCACAGCGCGCTGTCGCGTTTGGATGTAAAATAATGCGCTTGGATAATTTAATTTCAAAACTATCAAAAACTTGAAAATTCTCATACAAAACTTATGACACATTATCCTATTGCTATGTAGGCTATTTTGAATAATATATAAAATATAAAAACCCGACGAAAAACGCCTAAAAGGCGATTTCTGTACTGGGTCAGATCAGACCCACCACCGCTGGGCGCGTTTTGTTTGAGGCCATCGCGCTTTAGGTGTTAATGGACTTACTTTTGATTCTCTAACTTCTTTTATTGGCATTAAAGTAAAACTGAAGTAAGTTTAAAAAAAAACATTTTAACATAATTCCTTTTCTTCTTACAGAGTTTCTGAATTGTAACTTCTACTTTTTATATTTGAATCATTAATTTTGTGGGAACAAAGTGAATGGTGCACTGAAATCAGTTATAGCAAATAAAAACCTATCAGCGGAAGCTAAACTGGCAGTGCACAACGGAGTTCTGGTTCCGACTCTAATGTATGGAAGTGAAACACGGAGTTAGCAAAAGAAGGATGAAAGTAGACTGAATGCAGTCGAAATGCGATCTCTTAGAAGAATGTGCGACAAAACGATGTATGATAGATGTGCGAATAGTGAAATAAGGAAGGAATGCAAAGCTGAGATAAGCACCATCGATAAAATTAAGAAAGGTGTGTTGAGATGGTTTTTACACGTAGAACGAATGAGTGAGGAAAGAACGGTAAAACAAATTTATGAGGCGAATGTTAGTGGTAAAAGAAGTAGAGGAAGACCGAAAAAAACATGGCACGATCAGGTATGCCAAATACTTGAAAGTGGTATGGTTAGGAGTCGTTACAATCGGCGGGTATGTATGAGGAGATGCATGAACGTGGAAGAGGCGAAGAATGTTTGCAAGGACAGAGTGGTGTGGCGCTCTATTCTCTCTGCCTACCCTGCGGGGAAGCGGCGTGATGGTTAGTCAGTTAGTTAGTTAGTTATTTTGTGGTGAGTCATTTTAACAACGTGTTAATTATATTATTTGTATACATATAAACGCTCACCGAGATTTTCATTTATCGGTTTGGATACGTACTCGTCTTTCCGCCAGGACAATCACTAAATCAGGATGCAAAAACAGTTTTCCTTGTATAATACTTGGATCTTAAGGTTAATTTTTTTTCTCACCCTTAAAAATGCGTAAGCTAGTGTTCCGCAAATATTTCATGTTCAAGGTATACATAATAAATTGAGAAATTTCAATAATTTTAATAAGGTGCATATTTACCATATTATGGTAACACATTTACAACATTTTGAGTGTGTCTGTATACTTGTTAACAAATTTGGATTATCTCCAATTATAGGAGTTAATTTTTATATTATTTATTGACATCTCATCAAAGATGAAGGAGAATATGGAAGTCTGGGCACTTAATTCTCCCCAATAGATGTCTCTACTGAAGTTTTAGTTATTCAAGAACAATGTTTCTGAATTGGTTCATATATCGCTCACTCCTTTCAACAACGTCATATATTAAAAAAAAAAACTTGATTTTTCAGGATATCGAGATTGATATATGGAACTTCCAAGAATTTGAGTAGTGAGGTTGTCAATAATGGGTACAACTGGTGAATGTTACACGTGTGTAAAGTTATCACTTAAACCAGCCTATGACGGTCGTCAGCCCCGTAAATACCCTTCTTAAATATTCTTCTTCATCATTGATGAGTTGTCAAATAAGTAGCATATTATGTTTAATGCGAAATGTGAGCCTACTTAACTAAGTACAGGAAATCAAAATTTGGAGCAATTGTGCTATTTTCACAAAACTAGACTTTTTACCGCGGCACACCAACCAATCACTGCGGTACACAAGTGTGCCACGGCACACACTTTGCAGAAAGATAGCATAAGCCATTCGTACAAATTGATACAATACTCATTTGATCGTCAAATACATGAAATATAATCTAGCATGCGCTTCAGGTACCAGTTCAGGTTAATATTATATTTAAAAAAAACATTAGAGTGAAAAATTAAATACATAAACATATTTTGATTCCCCTGGCAATTGAACTTTTAATACTTTAAAGGTGATACCTATGCAAAAATTTGGTTTTAATGATCAAACGAGTGGCAAATTAAGATTGCGTTTAGAAAAAAACTAAAGTCTTTTAGAGTCTAGCTGTTAAACAAGTAAAGATATTTTGAAAAAAAAATCCGTATCGCAAAGATTTATCGATCTTTAAAAATGCATACTAATTGCAGATGTAATCGTATCCATTTGTGTATTTAGGTATGTTCAATATGCGCTGAAATTCGCTTATTATATAAACAGACAGGCGCCAGCACAGCTAGTGGCACAAAAAGTATTTTTAATTAGAAGAACAGCTCTTCAGACATCTAAAAATGAGCAATGCAACAGTCGATGTAGGAACTAGAACCATTTTTTGCCCACGCGACCTTGATATACATTTTGTTGATAAACCTAGTAACACAGGAGCTTACATAGTAACATGTAAATATGTACACTAGTGGTCAATTTTTTAAATGTATTTCTTGAATGTTTTTCGCAGATACTTTGTGGCACATTTTATGAACTTTATAAAATTAAACAACTTTGTTTTAACCACTTTTTTATTATTTGTACACTTTAACCTACCGATTTTAACAAAAACCTTGTCACAATCTGGGTTTATTTAATTCTAATACATTGAAAACATTAAAATACTCATAATTAATTACATTCCCTTACCAAAAATATGAACTTTTTAATAGATTTATATTATCCACTGACACTTCGTGATGGAATTGCATTTTTAATATATTATTAGATTAAAACCAATATTTTTAGCTTTTCCACTTTATTTTTATTTGACCAGTGACCGAGTTTTGTCGTTACAGACAAGTCTGATGATGTCTGTAACGGCGAAACCCGGTCGCTGGTCAAATAAAAATAAAGTGAAAAAGCTAAAAATATTGGTTTTAATCTAATAATATATTAAAAATATGAACATTAAGAATTTAGTTTTTGGTAAGGGAATGTAATTAATTTTGAGTATTTTAATGTTTTAGAATTTGATAAACCCTGATGATGACAAGTTTTTTATTGAAACTGGTAGATTAAAGTGTAGGAATAATATAAAAAAGTGGTTAAAACATAGTTGTTTAATTTTATATTTTATTTAATTTTATTTGGGAATTTTAAAGATTAGTTATATAAATCGAGTCATTCAAAATGAGTTACACAAAGTACTTGTACTATTCCAGTTAAAAAAATCCACAATTGTAAATTTGAAAAAATAATTGAGGATCCCGGGAAAAGGGGAAAAGGAAAAGATTAAAGCTTAAGTCAAAGACAAATCGTATGAAACTAGGGACACACCACTATATAAATGTCACAAGAAATAATGCAAGAAAGCACCTCCCACCAAATCACAATGAACACACTTTTTGGAAACGTACATAGAAAGAACTTTACGATCTAAACACAGAAACACATCAAACAAAACTTAAAACATACCCCCTTTGGTCGAAAGGACTTTGATTATTATGGAATTAAGTTATACATCATGCTTATATCATCTACAAAGTCATTTAATATAGAAACTATAAATAAAAGAGCTATTCATAAATGGATAAAGGAGGTGGGTATATCTGAAATAGATCGCGAAGAAAACAATTTTTTTCATACAGTATTATAAATAAGTATTGTAAAATGTGCCCTTGGCACAGGAAAATCCAGTGAGAGCACATCATTGTGCATTGTATTTTGTAAATATGTGCATGATGAAAAATAAATAAACATGAGTCAATCCGAGAACTACAGATGTCCTCATCAACAGGTAAAAATATAAACTAACTGGCAATAAATAATAAAATATCATAATCAGGATATTGTAGCAACAGGAAGGGGCGGGTTCAGGGGGGGTATTTGGTTCAACGGGAACAATAAAAGCAAGGGTGAGGAATTAAAATGAAACTTTTAAACCTTGCTTTATTTTAATATAAACACAGATTAAAATAACAGCTTTGTAGTTATTTCTACATGAATTTTACTAGCTTAACAAAGTTATATACACAACAAGGCATTTTGTGTATATAACACAGAATTTTTTCTAGCCTCACACCAGTCTGATGATATTGGTAATGATGAAACCCGGTCGCTTGTCAAATAACATTCATGTGGAAAAAACTACATACTTGTTATTTTATTTTATGAAATGCAGTTCCACCTAGAAATGTCGGACAAAACATAAAATTAATATTAACACTTTATTGAAATAATTGTGTATCGATATTTTTTGGTTCTACTGTACCTACCATCTCGATACTCGTTTGCTTTACTAAGGATCTTAGCGGAATTTATATTTGCATAATATATTATTTTTAATTATTTTAAATCTTATTTTCATGCAAATTCACTGCCACCGATATAATTGATTATACTTTATTTCAATTATTATTGTTTTGAACCTTTTGTATTGCAAACATCGAATATCGATAGATACCTATCGGTAGATTTTTTTTAAAGTTCAAGGAAATTAAATGTTTGATTTTAAATCTATTACCAATAGATCATCAATGTGTTGATTATATTAATGTAAAAAAATGGTAAGCTTATTGATAAAGCAATCCTTTAAAAAAATTTTTTGTATAAATATAATATATTTTTATTGATGAATAATTTTTTTTTAATGTTAACATAAATGAAGAAGAATATGGAAGTTTGGGCATACGCGGGGCCGTCAAAGGCTGGTTTAAGTGATCACCTTGCACACGTGTAACATTCATCAATTCTACCCATGATTGACCACCACACTACTCAAATTCTTAGATGTTCTATGTATCCATATGATCTTATTTCGAAACATTGCCCCTGAATCACAATAATTTCAATAATTTCAATTTCATTTTTAATTAATGTTTTATTTAGTAAATATCAAACAACGTAAATGATGCGGAATGCATCGAAACACGTGTCACAGTAGATTTTAAGAAAAAGTGGTATTTACTAAGTAAAACATTTATTAAAAATGGATACATTTTACCACAAAGTGACTGCCAAATCAATTAATGAAATTTCAATTTCGTCAAAAAATAATATGAAAAATAACTCTTATAATTGCAGATAATCCAAATTTGTTAACATGTGTTTAGACACACTCAAAATGTTGTTAATATCTCAATATAAGCTAGTTTAAGTGATTACTTTATGCACGTGTAACATTCACCCTTCAAGCTATGAATTATAACCACATAACTGAAATTGGTCGAACGCATATAAACATCTTATAATTGATACATACTTTCTTAAGTGGGTTCTCGGCAACATCTATGGTTGAGTTTAGTTAGCATTTCATTTAGCAGAGATCCTTATATAAATGTGTGAAAGATTCTTCCCGAATTATTTCATGTACTAGGAGACGCCTGAAAACGTGATTTTTTAAATTTATCAAGCTAATAATTTGACTACATATTTAAAACGTAAAATTTTGAACACGACATTCATATACACTTAACATGTTGTATTTTTATCAATATTACCATATTTATGTATCTAAATTTTTGTAACATTTATAATTTACGAGTTCCTGAATAAATAATTTGATTTTTTATGTGTGCGTCAGATAACAACAATGAAAAATGTAATATAATACATATGATTATATATTTAAGGAAAACGTATATTGCACTCTGCTTTGCATACATCTTTTTAATTTTATTTCTTAGACCTTTCTAAAAAATATGGGAATTTTCGATAATGCCTCACCCATTTAAATGAATATTCAACAAAATCCGTTTGAGAATCCTTTACAACGACCGTCGTGAACATCATAACGTTATTTATTGTACAAATTACCGTTATCTCCTGTTTTATTTGGGTATAATTATAATATAATACGGCTTCGATAAACGACGGTATTATTATATATTTTTTCTATATAGATATTCAAACAAAAGTAGAAGTGATTACATCATTTTGCCGACTTCCAGTGAGTATTATAATAATGTATTCTTGTATGTTTTGTAGTTTATACGAAAGAAAAGGTGCGAAGTTTATGAACTCACTTAAATCACCCATCCTGTTGGACGAGCTATAATAGTATATTAACGCCCATCAGTTGCAGTGTTGACTTACGTGAAAAAACTCGTGATAAACATGCATGTTGTATTTTTTTTTACAATAGAACTAATATAAAAATATATACCTGGATATTTAAATCATTGAAACAATCACTTTTGGATGTAAAGTATTTTATAAAGGCGATTCATTTCGTAAAAAGCATAGTTTATCTGCATATTCCAGTTTATACCATTCCCTCATCCTTTTACTCAGACCCTTACACATTCACACATATACATACCTCAAGTACACTCACACACACCCACCCTCGTATCTCTTTTCTCTCCTAATAAAAAGTATTCATAATATATATATGGAATTATACAATTGACCTTTATTATTGCCAATCCAAATCTTTTTCACAATTTTAATGAATAAACTGTATAATTTCCGAAAAAATAAACAAATCAAACCCCTTTATCCCGATAAAAAAAAAACAGAAAAACTTTTTTTCATTTTAATGACAATATTCTGTTTATTTTTATTTTTTAAAACATCATTCTTCGCCCTTCATTTCAACTACTACTAAAAAACACATTAATCTTCCTTTATTTATTAAAAATTATTTCTACATACAAAACTTGTACGTATATACTTTATTTTGATAATAAATCACTATATTTAGACTGGGATACTATATCTAAACTACTTTACTAATCTCCTTGAACAAAAATTATAAGTCTAAATTAAAATCAAACAACCATTTGATTTGTTTTTTTAGACTGAGATACTAATATATTAGTTACTATAACTCCATAAACTAAAATTCTGCGTCTAAATTATCACGAAATACAAATAAAAAACAAGGAAAAATTGTGTATTTAGACTGAGATACAATAAATAGACTTAGTATCATAAGGGTTGAAATCACAGTTCATTTACTTACTTAAAAACTACAATATTGTTTTATGGATATTTTTTTCACATACTTATAGCACTTGTGCAGTTTATGTACGACATTTTGAGTGGTCACACATATTATTATGTAGCATGCATATTTACGGAAGATATGCCAACTGCGATCTGTGTTTTATTTGACTATTGTTTGCTAAACTGCAATAAAAACATGCTTTAATGGGCTGAATATTTCTTTTTTTCCATTAATACATCTGCGAAATAACGTATCAAGACTTCTAGCGTAATATGTCACACATTATGTGGGAGAGGATATTGTGTTTCGATAGTAATATGTTGGACAGATGTGGGATGTAACGCGAAACTAGACCGAAAATAAGCGATCCAAGACACTTGGTAAAAAGAAATACATAAAAAATACCTCATTAACTGCAAAACGAGCGAAATTGGAAAAGATTCTCAATTCGTGCTACACTTAAAGAAAGGTTTTTGAGAAAATTTTCCGTGAGTTTTGGAAACATGACATAAAAAAAAACCTACAATATTTTTGTTGTTGATGGGATTTGCATGAATGATTTATAGCTTATTATGTAAAAAGTTAAAAGATCATTAAGTGGAACTTTGTTTCATCTAACGAATTTTTTGTTTATTTTAATCTTTGTTGGGAACAGGAAGATAATCTAGTGTGGGCCAATCAGGAACTTCTCAGAATTTACTCATTGCTGGGAAGAAACCAAGTAAAACTCCTCAGGAGAAGCCGGACTGTTGACTGTCGTCAACAGGCCTTCCGTTCCACTAGAAGAAGGTTCGGCATTCTTTGTTCTAGTTTCGTTTATGGTACCTATGTCCTTCACTATTTTTATCACGTATGATACCATCTTCAAGTGTCATACATACTTTATAAATACCATACATTATCACTTTCTAAATAAGCCGCCATTTTAGCTGTTGTTTGTAATTGTAAATGCGTTTCTAGGAGTGAGTTTCTTAAAAACATGTAATCTATTCTTCATAAGGTTTTGTATGTTATGCATAACGACATTGTTTTTTAATGTGTGCAAAACTCAAGGTTATTCCCAACACGCAAGCTTGCACTGACATACAATGTGTCTAGAATTTTTTTTTTAATATGTGCACGTATAAATTGAACAGATTTATTTAATGAGTGGACAATGATACAGTGGGTTTATAAGTAAATCAATGACATCTGATTGACGTAAATGAAGCAGTCTTATTTTGACGCCTTAATATAGAAAACTACAATCGCCTATTTTTTGTTTGTTTTACCATTCCTTCTTCACAAATTTGTTCCACATGCCCAAACCATCTCAATACGACTTTCTTAGTTTGATAGATAATGCTTATATCAGCCTTGCATTATTTCCTTGTATCACCATTCGAACATCTATCATTCATTGTTTTGACGCACATTCGTCTGAGAGATCGTATAATGTTTGCATTCAGTCTACTTTCAACCTTTTATCCCAACTTGATGCGTACTCCCAACATTAGGGTTGACAAACAAAAAAATGAAATAATAATAAACTATACATAAAAGGAAATAATTTGGGGATGTACTCACAAATAAACAAATCAGTACGCAACCACCTGCGAAAAGAAAAAAGAAAAAAAACGCGTAGAAAAATTATCATTTAACTCTTTGCCTTTCAAAAACTTTTCTTTTCAAAACCATAAATGTATTTATTTCGAAAAAAACTTTTTTTTAAAAACGAAAACGGTATTTTAAACAAACTTTTCAATTGCATTAAATGTTTGTTACCTGGGTTTATAGAGAATTAAATTGCGGGCTAATGATTATCCCGCCTGAAGAAGCCTGGATAGGATAATTTAAATCTTATCACTCAATCAACCAGTGTATAAATTTAGTTTCGTTGCGTATTTCGTATTTCCAGCTCCTAATATATCGCTTACTCATTTTAACAACGTTATAAATCAAAAAACTTTTCAGGAGATCGTTTTTAAAGTTTAAAAATATAATAAATTGTATTAAAAATAAATATCAAACCATTTGATGAACTTTTTAATGTGCAAATGATCTTTTAAGGTAAAACCTGAATGTTTTTTCTCCATTTGAAAAATACATAGTTTATTTAAAAAAATAATTAAATAATACCTTATCCTTAAAATGCCCTGTAGCGGGTAAATATTAAGTTAAAAATTTGCCGCTTTTGCTGGGACTAAATTACTAAAAATGTAAATTGCTGTAAATTTTTAGTGCATTCCGAAAACATGATCAACCGAAAATTGACGATTTTTGACATATGCCGTTGTTGACAGGAGTGAGTGATATGTGAAAAATTTTACATCAAAAACTCAAGTTGGAAAAAACAAAACTGTATGCAAAATAAACTGCGTAAATTCGCCGAATTCATGCACCTATTGTGTGTGAATGTATGTGTATAAATATTTTCCAAACATTATGATCATACACGCCTATAAATTTGGATGTCCGCTGTCGAGTGTCCGCGGTGATGTAACGGTCGGCCTTGCGAGAGACCACGCTTCGATTTGCTCGGGAGACATTTGCATATAAAACCGATTTCAGCTTAATTGATTATTGGGTCTATTCTATAAAAGTTGTAAAGATTTAATATTTAACATAACGAAAAACGGTCGAAAAAGGTATCCCCATTGTGTCGTTATTGCGCCATAAATATCCGTAATTTTTTAGTACAGGTATCGCGTAAAAAAAAATACATAAAAAATTGTTGAATTGGAAAAATAAGTCAAATTGTGTCAATTAATTTACATATCAAATCTTAAAATCAAATACTGATTTTTAAAGTCTACTCAATTGTATTTTATTATTAAAAACAAATTGAGAAAGTGAAGAAATTATGTGTAGATTATTTAAAATAGAAAAAACAAATTTCAACACATTGTTGTTGGATTTTTTTAACGAGTCTATTTTATAGAAATGTGTAGTAAAATAACAAATAAACATATAATAATATCACAGTTTTCAACCCCTGCCTTGTTGTGTAAATAAAACAAAAATTTGTCTATCCTCCCACTTGTCAGATGATGTCGGTAACGAAGAAACCCGGTTAAATAAAATATCAATTGCACTTGTGTACATAAATATGGAAAAAAATTCATAACTTGTTTTTTTATTACATCTATGTATATAATGCAGTTCCACCCAAAAATGTCAGAACAAAACTTAAATCTTATATTCAAATATTTCAATTTCATGTTATTTTAGTAAGCCTCAGCGGCTCCTTATTACAAAAGGTATGAATTTGCGGTAGAGTGGGTTTTGATTGATTTTGACTGATAGTGACCACTATAATGTCTTCTCCATGTTATAATGGATAAATTTAAACGTTGTGTTTCACTCTCTCTTGCTGCTCGCTGATAGTGTTTGAAGGAGACGTGTATTTACCAGTGCTTGCTATTTGTTATTTTATTATGATTTTATGTTTTAAGACTATTTGTTATAATACTTTTTGTCTCTATATTAGTGTATTCATTAGTGTAATTTTATATTAGATAGTGTATATATGGATCATTTTAAAGGCTTAAGCCGTTCAATAAATAAATAAATACAATAAATACCACAGACCGACTACAATTTCTTTAAACATAGCGAAATGGATTGCGTTTATACTGATTTTTCGCACATGGATACAAAATAATGGTAGTTCACCAAAAATTACATAATGTCTTTAACTGGTTGTAACAGGTGATATGAATCTGGCTAATCACATGTTTTTTATAGTTGGGACTTTGCGATTAAAATATTTGTGAATACTGCTATAAGTCTGACTCGCATTCACAAATATTAGCTGTTTTTTCAACTAACAAAAAAAAACAAAAACAGATTCTACTTTCGTTTACAGAAATTCGTTTGTAAAATATGGTAAGTATGTTGTGTGTAGTTTATTTTAAATTGATAATTTATTTCTTGTCGCTTTCAGGCAGATGCGCCTGCCGCTCTTGATTAAATATAAATAATTCATCGAGAAGTTGATTTCAAAAATGTTTATTTATTTGTATTATTTTTTGACATCTCATCAAACATGAAGAAGGATATGGAAGTCTGGGCATTTACGGGGCTGACGACCGTCAAAGGCTGTTTAAGTGATCACTTTACACACATGTAATATTCACCAATTCTACCCATTATTGACAACCACACTACTCAAATTCTTGGAAGTTCTATATATATGAACCAATTTAGAAACCTTGTTCATGAATCACTAGAACTTTACTAGAGACATCTATTGGTGAGATGTAAAGAAGCTTTTTATTAAAAAGTAAAAAAGTAAAAGCTTCTTATTATTTACAGTTATTTTCATATTATTTTTTGACATCTCATCAAACATGAAGAAGAATATGGAAGTCTGGGCATTTACGGGGCTGACGACCGTCAAAGGCTGTTTAAGTGATCACTTTACACACGTGTAACATTCACCAATTCTACTTATTACTGACAACCACACTAATCAATCGTGTGTGTGATTATACTACAATCCAGGATTCGGACCTCACATACTAATAAAAGAATTTCTGCTAAATAAAAAGCTTCTTTTCATTCCACCAATAGATGTCTCTAGTGAAGTTCTAGTGATTCAAGAATAATGATTCAAAATTTATTCATATATATAGAACTTCCAAGAATTTGAGTAGTGTGGTTGTCAATAATGGGTAGAATTGGTGAATGTTACAGTGTATAAAGTGATCACTTAAACCAGCCTATGACAGTCGTCAGCCCCGTAAATACCCAGACTTTCATTTCTTTGCAGAACAAAGTAGATAGTTGAACTAGTAAAGACGCATTAAGACGCGTAATGCATTGAACAAATTACGTCATTCATTCATAAATGGGAGCGTCCCCCGCTATTTTTAGCAACAGCTGAGATCTTAGACCTTTAACAAAAACATAAAAAAGTGTACTGGGTCGGGTTGCATCGTTCGTTGACTAAACAAATTGAGATAATCGTTTGAATAAATAGTCATTATCATTATGCCTTGGAACATGATTGAATCTGTTTTTTTCGTCAGCTAAAGAATTCATAATTCGTTTTTTTTTTAATGAATAAGTTCATGTATTAAACAGTAGTATAAATTGTTATGTACTTATTATCCACAATAATTCTTTTGAAATCGCAAATATATAATATTTATAAATATTAATACGAAAACAACTTTTATTGATTCGGCAGTCACTTTGTGGTAATATCTATCCATTTTTAATAAAAGCTTTACTTGGTACATGCCAGTATTTTTTTTAGTGGTTTTCCAAGTAAAAGTTAAAAAATTTTAATTTTAATTTTAATTTTCATAGCAGAGCAATAAAATTTTTTATAATGTTATGTTTGCAGATTTATTAAAAAATTGCATAATATCATGTATTGTATTATTATTTTATATTTTTATGATATTCAAGTTCCCATGCATACAATAAAGATGTAAGAGAAACACGTGTCGGGATTGCATATAAAGACATGAGCTCCTGCCGTAAAAACGTTGCAAGATCCAAATTCAATATGTACGAGTATATTTTTTAAGTCGATAAGTTTCCGTATGTGCTTAGATAATTTGACAAATAATGAACTGACTTATTTTATTTTAAATATTCTATAGTTTGATAATTTGAGAGTATTCTCAAAACATAAAATTCGTATATCTTGAGATGTATTTGAAGGGGTTGTTTGAAAGCTTCGTAAAGTTATTTCGTTGCTAAAATATTATAAAATAATTGGATGGAATAAGGTATGACATGAAGGATATGATAAAACAAAATTAAAGACTCAAATGCATCCCCGGTAAAATAGAATTTTTTGATTTGTGACATTCTAGTCTCAAATGAGCTAAGCGTTTTTAATAAACATAGCTTGCTAATACAGTGAAATAAGTAAGTTCATTAAAAAATAAATATTTGTTGCTAGAAAATGTTAAATTCTCATATTTTAAATTCTCATATTTTAATCGTTTAAATGGGTAACTTTGGACACTTTTACAACGCAATATATTTAAAATTCAAATCATGAATTTAACAAGTTTGTAATTACAACAATAAAAAGTTAAATATTTGTAATTTTCTAGGTTAAATTAGTATCTTTGGATAATTTTTAAACACAATAAACATCAAATTCAGGTAGGTATACGATATAAACATAGTAAATTCCGCACCGACTGGTCAACCTCCCGCGCTATACCTACCCGGTATACCTACCCACAAACCCAAAGTCCTAAGGAGGAACACCAAAAAAAATAAAAACTTTTATCGGACTATAAAAAATATGTCGGATACAGCGTTTCTCGCATGAGGGTGCGTTGCTTTTGTCTGTTTACACTTCAATATTCATGCTAAACATGTATTTTACAGCATCTGAGTTTAGCGTGTTGCGTATTTACTGCTCTGGCACGACCGTGCTTGTATCCACTAATCTCTAGGAAGTTCCAATTAGTTTAATATTTATTGTATCCCCGTACAAAACCAATTACGTATTATGATTTTGGTTTCGGTCGCATCACGAAACTACAATAAAGTTATTTGTCCATAAATTCGTGTATTCTATGTTTTACAAGGCACTTTTATTAAGTAGGCACTTCCTATTACCCGTTTCGTATCGCTTCTTACCGAGACCGAGGAAAACTTGGCATATCAAGTGTTTTAAATACGTGAAAGTGGTCAGGTAGTCAAGAGTCGAAACAATCGGCTGTATATAAGGAGATTCATGAATGTGATAGAGGCGAGGAATGTCTATAGGTTAAAGATTTAGTTAATTTTATATTTTATATTTTGTAGGTAAAACAGGACTGATGGAGCGGACGTTGCTGTGTTATTCCTAAAGGTTTATGTTTGATCGAAGGTGTTTTCTTTGTATGATATGCTGTATTGTGTATTTGTCTTTCTATGTCGTGGTAAGGACTTTATGCTAGGTCATGGGTGGCCAACATTTTCAGTAGCCGGGCCAGATTTTAGAAATGAGATTTCCTACCAGGCCGTAAAACAACATTTATTTTATTATTCAAAGCAAAAAAGGTAGATATTGGGTACTTTTTGCTTAATTGCATGTTTAATCTCGTAATGCCGTTTAATGTTGTACATTTTCAAGATAGAAACAGAATCATTGCATATCAGGTATGTCGGTTTTGCGTTAAATTCCACGAAAAAATAGTTTATAGTCCATCTGTCTTAAAAACTTCTCAGTTCTTCTGTTACTCTTCTCTTCTTTAGTCCAACGTCTTTACTACTTGACGCCATTATGGGCCTTGAAATTGCCAGGATAGTGAATACTCCTAATGGGATACTATACGAACTACGCATGATGAAATGTTCATTTGGTGGTTTTGTGTACACTAAAGGAAATAAATGTGTGATTTGCTGTTTCAGCACATAGTGTTGTGCGTTTGAGGTTATCGAGGCGCCTGTATACTGGCCAAATCTCGAGTTGGTATTGAATCTAGCTGACTAGCTGAACTAACTAAATATTCATCCCTTTCACTGCCTACACTGAGGCACTACTAGAAACAAAGTGATGGTTTTACAAACTTATATTTATTTAGTTGAGCAGTGAAAGGAAAATTATAAGTTTTTAAATTTAAATTCATAGTAAAATCTGGATATTTTTATCTTAAATATTTTCTTTATTGTTTCGGCATTAGCTTTGTGGTAAGATATGTTACAATAATTAAAGAAAACACTTCGTTTTTTACCACTTGAGTTTTATTATAGACTACATGTTTCAGAAGTTAAACTTCCATCATTCAGGTCTGTATAATAACTAATGTATGTTATTATACAGACCTGAATGATGGAAGTTTAACTTCTGAAACATGTAGTCTATAATAAAACTTAAGTGGTAAAAAACGAAGTGTTTTCTTTAATTATTGTTAAATATTTTCTAAAATTTTTATAACTTTGTTCATTAAAAAATGATTCGCAAGAGAGGTCTGTCAGAAGCCTTCTGGATCAGATTCGGAAATACGTTTGGGAGAGCTTTCAATGTTAAAATAGATACAGCTCTTTGTACTCATAAACACAAGTTAAGTACATCGTTAAGTATGTCTTTAATATTAATGCATACCGTGTACTTTTCATTCTTCGTTTGATTTAACGCTGCATAATGCATAACTCATTATGTATTAGGTAATTGTTTAATGACTCTAGCATAATGCAGACATGTTGGTACTCTTTTTTGATGGTGAATTCATTACAAAAAAAAACATCATTTCAATCCTACAGAAAAAAGTGTTTTTTTATGATTCCTAATGAGGAAGTTAAGCGAATATAATTTTAAATATATATATATAAATATTTTTTTTTAAATGCCCACATTTTGAGTGTGTCCAAATATTTGTTCACGAATCTGGATTTTATCCATTCACGAGTTATTTTTATCTATTTTTTGACATCACAACATAGATGAAGAAGAATATGAAGGTCTGGGTATTCACAGAGTGTATGACCTGTCATTGGGCTGGTTAAATGATTACTTTATACACGTGTACCATCCATAATTCTACCCATGATTGACAACCACACTTCTCAAATTTTTGGAACTCATACATATTTAAATCTCATGTCGATATATGTATGAGTTCTTCATGTTACCTTGTAGTTATTGATACTGTCGTGAACTCAAACATGTAGCGACATGAGATTTGTGATATATGTATGAAAACTAACTTACTTACCAACTAACCTTCATGCCGTTTCAGGGCTTATGACCTGTCATAAGTTAAGTGATCACTTTACACACGAACAACATATGCAACAGTATGTAGAAATAATCCGTGTGGTTTGGATTTCGCAAACATCAAAAAAAAAGAATTTCTGCTTAATAAAAGCCTTCTCAATCCAACACAGATGGGTGTTGTGAACTCAAATGAATCGTGTCATGAGATTAATAATGTATCTAGTAGTTCTAAAAGTTTGAGAAGTGTGGTTGTCAACCATGGGTAGAATGGTAAATGTTGCACGTGTGTAAAGTGATCACTTAACCAGCCGATGACAGGAAGTAAGTCCTTTAAATACTTACACTTCAATATTATTCTTCATCTATGTTGACATGTCAAAAATATGTATTAAAATATAAGACCATAAAATAATCCCTGTTCGGATCTTGCATCCAAATAAAAGTTTCTCTGGTAAATAATAGCTTTCTTTATCCAATCAGAGATGGCTGTTATGAACTAAATCATGGAACGTCATGAGATTGATCATATATGTATGACTTCCAAATTCGAGTAGTGTGGTGGTCATTTTATTCAAAACATTTTGTGTGTGTCTAATTTTTGTTATTGTTTAGTATGGTTGTCAATTATGGCTAGAATGGTGAATATTACACGTGTATAAAGTGACCACTTAACCAGCATATGACATTGATATTCTTCTTCATCTATGTTGAGATGTCAAAAATGTAAAATTAATCAATTTAAAAAAAAAGATTTATCTATGTATAAAAACTGAACATATCGACGAAACAGCAGTAAATTAATGTTGCAGTCTTATAAATATCTTTGATGTATTATTAAATTAATAATTATAGAAATGATAAACGATCTGATAGAAGAACGTTTCAAAATGCATTGTTTTAATAATTTATTCCTATGAAAACGACAAGTCATGGCATGCAATTCTTCATATCCCATGGCTGCCATACTAAATCACTCGGGGACAGTAATTTAGCTGAATTAAGTAAGCTTCTGATGATATAACGAAATAAATCGCGAAAATAGGGACACGACACTACTAAATTTTGTCGTCCAAGCCAGTGACATTTTAAACAATCGCCTTTCACAATTAATCAAATTTAAATTAATTATTACGTGTTAAATTTGTAACAAATTAACATTTTTTTAACCGTAGCCATCAGTTATTTTATTTATTTAATGTCTTATAATATCAATTTGAATATTCTTACATCTCGAATGAGGTAAGCTTACATCCAAAATTGTTGTGTGAAGTCTGTGAATTATACCTGCAATAATAAAAAGCCTATCAAATGAAATTAACTAAGAGGTATAAGTAAGCTCTATTTCATGATTTTTTCAAAATATTAGGTTCTCTTTATTGTGTATTTCGGTGAAAATAACATTTTTAATATAGCAGTGATTAAAACACAGCGATTTAAAAAAGCTCAAGTTCTCGTAACAAAGGAATTTTACTATACATGAAGTAAAAAAAAGAAAATGGTAGTTGAATATTTTATATTTTTTATTAATTGATTCGGAAGTCACTTTGTGATAATATCTATCTATTTTTCTTTAAAATTTTACTTGGTATATACCACTTATTCTTCAAATCCATTATGACACGTGTTTCAACGCATTCCGCATCATTTACACTTATAAAAAATTAAATAACAGAAATTTAAACATAATACATATAATATTTAACCAATTATTAACAATATGACAGTGACTCAAGCCTCCTTTATTGGCCATGTTCCTACTGAGATAAAAAAATGAATAAAAAAATGAAATAAATGATATTCGCATGTGAAGAGAATGGAACCATCCAGACTCCTACACACTGCATTGTAGGGCTAACTCCAAGGTAGACAAACAAAGATATGGATGGAGGCTAATCCCTCTTAAAAGCAGTCTTCAAGGCCTACACCAAGAAGGAGAGGGAAAAAAAAAGAAAAACAGTTCCTACCCCCTCTTCATTTTTCAACATCCCAAAGATACAATTCTAAAATTTAGACTTTGCTTCAGATACGGTGTTTTAAATGCATTGAATTATTATTATTATTAAAACCCTTATCCGCACCCCAATGGTGCATAGGGCACTGCGTCATATAAACGCAATGTTATCTTGATCGTTTACACATGAAGGAAAGGTGATCAGCCCTCCGCTTCAGGTACCAGTCCAGGGTAATATTGAATAAATATGACAGTGAAAAAATCACTTGTATTTATTTTACCCCCCTTGGGAATCAAACCCGGGACCTCCAGAACGGTAGCCGAGCGTGCTGACCATTACACTACGGAGGCGGACAGAATTACGGCATTGAATTACGTGTCACAATAGATTTTAAGAAATAAGTGGTATTCAATCAAGAAAAAAATAAATTAAGAATATTTGCTCATGTTAAAGATTATGTAATTTACGAAACGGTGTAATTAATATTCATCAACGATATATTTTAGGTAATTTATTAGATTGATATTTTCTCATTAATCCATTAGGTATTGAGGTCAGTTAGGAAGAATAGACGACAGTCGTGCTGTAAGCCGAAAAGTGTCGTGTTCTCACATCACCTTAACATTTTATTTTGGTCCACAGTGAACGCTATTTGACAACTTTCGAGAACCTTTGTCCTTGTTTCTAAGTAGCCTTAATAAAGCGTTTTTTTAGAACTTAAAATTGTATCTAACATGTTTCAAATATACTACTACTACTACTACTACCATCACGCCGTATCACTGAAGGGGTAGGCAGAAAGGAAGGAACGCCACACTCTTCTGTCCTGACATACACTCCTCGCCTCCTTCACATACATACATCTAGTCATACATCGCTCACTCCTTTCAAGAACATTATAAATCAAAAAACTTGATTTCTTAGGATAACGTTTTTAAAGTTTAAAAATATAATACGATGTATAAAAAATAAATATCAAGCCACTTATTGAACTTTTTACTGTGCAACAGATCGTTTTAGGTAAAACCTGAAGGTTTTTTCTCCATTTGAAAAATAATTGGTATATTTAAAAAAAATAAACAATACCTTTTCTTCAAAATGCAAAAACAACACTTTCTGCCCTGTAGAGGGTAAATATTAAGTTAAAAATATACTACTTTTGCTGGGATATAGTACATTTTTGGGGCATTCCGTAAACATGCACAACTGAAAGTTGACGATTTTTTATTTATGACGTTCTTGAAAGGAGTGAGCGACATGTTCTCCAATTACGCACACTTTTGACACCACCAGATTTTAGGTTCTGATTGATCTATTCGTGCCAAGTCTTTTTCTCGTTCTGTTTTCTCGCTCACATTCGCCACATATGTTTTCTTAGTCATTCTCTCGCTATCCATATCCACATGCCCCTACCACCTTAATGTACTCTTCCTAATCTTTTCAATTCTTGCTTACTTGCCTTACATTCATTTCTTCGTTTTTAATTCTGTCATACAATGATATTCCACACATTCGTTTGAGTGAGCGCATTTCAACAGCGTTCACTCTGCTTTCATTCTTCTTTTACCAGTTCCATGTTCGCTTCCATACATTAGTGTACCAGCACGCCGTTGTGAACCGCTAGCTTGGCTTCTATGAACACATTTTATTTGCAATCACTCATTTCAAAGCACCATTTATTCTTTTCCCTGCATTAAATATTTAAGAAATGTAATTTAATTTTACTTGGTATATGGTTTTACGTTATAATAGTGGTATTTTCCAAGTAAAACTTAGAAAAAAAGTGGATAAATACTAACACAAAGTGCAGTTTATGCAGAGTGAAAAAGCAATGAATAAATTGTTTGTACGAGTATTGAGAAAAAAAAACTTTATCAAAATGCTATAAAACTTTAAATAAAATGCTAAAAACTTTATAAAAATTTCACATACTTATGTAATATGTAATACTTAAATTGTAATCTTTACGCAGAGTGAAAAAAACAATGAATACATTGTCAGTACGAATTTTGAGAAAAAAACTTTATAAAAATGCAATAATTTATATTGAAATATTCGCAAATGTCACCGGTAAGTTTGCATCTATGAATAACGGCGAAGGCTGTTGCATCAATAAGGATGTTCCCCTCGCGTTTATGAATTCAAACAAGAACCTATCAATCTCGAAATCGACATATGAATCCATTAATAAATTTAAAACCACACGTCGGTAGTTCATCAATAGTTTCGGGCCGTGTCGTCGCCGCCTGTCAACATTTCCTCGACTGCCAGCGACTTCTATCTGTGGGTGATGTCCCCCATTACCGTACTCTGTTAGTCGCAAAAAATACTAAAAATATATTTTTTCTAGATTAAAGTATTATAAAAAATATATATATGGGAGATTTGTATCCAAAATTACTCACTCAAAACTTGAACAGGAGAAAAACATTAATGTAATTTTTAATTTTTAATTAATGATTTACTAAGTAAATACTACTGCAATACGTGTTTCGATGCATTCAGATTTTAAGAAATAGTGGTATGTACTAAGTAAAATATTAATTAAAAATTGATAGATTTTACTACAAAGTTACTGCTGAATCAATTAATGAAGTTATTTTTTATAGCTGATTAGAATGTAATTGTAGGGTGTTTTTTTAGAGGTATACACATTTGAATTGATGGTGGTACCTGCCGTGTGGTATGTTGCGCCATACAGTTGAAACCACAGCTCTATCACATCAATGTCATTCAATCGAGGTACGAAGAAGTTAGTATTCATAGTTTTTGTGGCACTCTTCATTGACCGTAACATTCTGGCCGGCTTGGTCTTAAAACAAATATGGGCCAATGATTCCACCTGCCCATAAAGCACACTAAACAGTAACTTTTAATGGATATAAGGAAATCTTGACAAAGGCTTCGGTGTTTTCTTCTTTACAAATTCGGCAATTCTGCTTATCGACATACAAAGCTATGTATTGCCTTGAAAAAGGCACATTTCAAAATTTAGCATAGAAAAAGAGGATCAAGCTGAATATTGTTTTTGGCCCATTCACCGAAACTACGAGGCACATAATGGTCATTCAATCCATTCATGGTTAAATGGTAAATGTACTTAGTGAAAATTAACTCTCATCTGTCAAATTGACAGTCTGTAAAAATACTGTTGATTTGACAGTTGATTTGATTTGATTTGACAGGAATACATAAATGAAAGCAGTAAGGAGTTAAATTAATACTTTGTTGTATCATTAATTAAGTGCAAATAATTAATACAGTTTCATACACACATATATGTGTGTGTCTTGTGAAGAAAAAAATAAACCAGATAAGAATACGACATAGAACTTAAGGACTACTATAGTAGTGAGGATATGCTATTGGAATCAAAATATATATTCAGTGTATATATCACAATCACCAGTCTTTAATTTGCATGAAGTATGACGGTGATAGGACCGTTTGCCGTGTATTATATTTTATTTTCCCACATTGAGCGGGCACGCTACGCAATAAAGTTTAATTAGTCGCAAATTCAAGGGAGGAACCGAATTATGCGCGTTAAGAAACGAACAAGTGGAAAATGTCCGCCAATCAGGAAGGGGCACGGAGATATTTCACGATATAAATCTTGCATTTGGTTACCATTGTTGGCTACTCTCTCCATTAAATCATCCAAAAGTTAGAGAAAATTATTTCAAATGTTAAAGAATTGTTTCGAAAGGTATCAATCATCAGAAGCAGTGACTTATTTAACCAACTTATGATAATATAAAATATAAATATTAGTGCAAACTTTATTTGTCAAAAAAAAGTTTAAAAGTATCAATAAATCAATAAATAATAATAATTAAAATGTAACTTTGTTTTAAAAAAAGTTATTGTGATTTCAAATGGAAAATCACAAAGTAAGTGCTTAAAATATAAATTATAATAAATAATAACTTTTCAATTTATATTATAGGCGTCCCATCCTAAGATGCATTTATCGTTTATAAATAAAGAAGATGGAAACTTAAGCATCCCAAGATTGGATCAACAAGGAATTTGTCTGGCTTTATTGATAACTTTACACATTTATGTAACATTCATCATTGTGCCCATTATTGGAATATGCATATAGGCACTGTTGTTGGATTCCTTTCGTAAATTTAAAGATAAAAATATTTATTTACAAGACTTTAAAAATGGTTTTGACACGCATGGCCGAATGTTGCAACATATTTCAGATCTACTCTCTTCCGTTTTCCATTTATGAATAGCATATTTATACTTATGGATAGTAAAATCAGGTTGTACGACTTTGTTGTTAGTGGTTGCGTATAATTATCAATGTTTTTGTGATGAGAAGATACTCGTATATGTGTTGATTTTAACTAATTTTATTAACATTCTGGTAAAAAAATAAATAAGTTATTTGATGTGTTTCTGTGTGCATTTTGCAGTTCTATGTACGTTACTTTAATGTGTGTACGTTACCATTATTGAAATTTGTGTGCTTTTATAGTAGATGTTTTGTTGTGTTGTGTAAGACAATTTTTTTAATGCATTATTTAAGCATTGTTTCAGCTAATAGTTGTTTGACTGTCATAAGATGTATTTTTTTCAATATTTTCTCTATGGTAGTTTGTCTCGGAATTTATTATTATCAAAACTAATTCGTGAACAACAATTACACTATTTAATAATGTATTACTCGTGCCACCCCAACCTGTGTTTTGTTTGATACGTTTCTGTGCTTTGAGTCTTGCAGTTCTGCGTACTTTTGTGCGTCTAGATGCGGAGAAAGTCGAGTGCGGGCCGCTACGATTTTTTCCAACCGCCATTACGGTGCAAGTATTCGTGATATTCCACCATTAAAATATATGGCACTGCATTTGCCGACGTCTTTCGGATGGCCTAGAATTCCTTGCTGACGCTGCTACAACGACGGATTACAATATAAGACATTTGGTCATCTTGTGTTTTTTGGCTACAAATTACTTAAGTACGCTTCTGCTGTACTTACCGCCGGATTCAACAAAAAGCTATACCTATTTAATTAAAGTGTGCTTTTTCAACAACACTTGCACATTAATTTAATATAAATGTTCAATTCATGAACAATTGATTCGACAGGCGCCGTGGCGTAGTTAGGTAGACGCTTGACTACAAAACAATTTGATTCGATTCGCGCTAATTGCAAAATAAATTCAAGAAAGATTTCTTTTCAATTGGTCTGGGTGTTTGTGACGTATTTTTCACATTAACCTTCCCTATTCTTACTATTCTACCATACGAGGCTTATAAAACAGGCTTTGCGGGTTGCTTCTTTAAAAAAAACTCTCAGACGAAAAGGCGCCAAAACGATTATGATGCTCGAATTCTGATATGCTTCCAAAAAAATTATGGATGTTACATAAAGATAACTTGATTTGAAGGCATGGCTTAGATGCCGTTATCCATGATAGAGGACCTACAACCTGAGGACGAGGAGAGCTGTTCCCAACAGTCTACAAAGACGATAAGTTGGGATGGAGCCAGCAAGGAGAAGTTCGAATGGTGATATAAGGAATGGATGCAAGGTTGAAATAAGCTTTATCGATGAATTTCAGAAATGTGTGTTGAGATGGTTTTAGCATGTGAACCGAATGAATTAAGAAGGAACAGTAAAAAAAAATATGAGGCAAATGTGGCAGGTAATAAAAGCAGAGGAAGACCGAGGAAAACTTGGCATGATCAAGTATTTCAAATACTTGAAAGTCAGATAATCGGCGGGTATGTATGTGGAGATGCATGAATATGAAAGGGGCTTGCAAAGGCAGATTGGTGTGGCATTTTATTCTCTCTACCTACCCCTAAGGGGAAGCGGTGTGATACAAAATTTCCAATATTTTGTCATTTTCTTACAAATTTCAAGTAAGGGAAATTCTATGATTTGTTTAATAAATTCATTTGTAAATTCCTCTTTATAGTATTAACTAATATTTTATAATAAAACTATACGTCTCTTTCTCATAAAGTAATAAAAGATCATTATTCGGGAAGGTTAGCCTATCAAATAAACTCGAATAATGGCGAAATTATACTCTTTTTCTACTTCTATCGACAGCAAAAAAGGGTGAAAAGAGCCGTATTTCCGGGTTCTTCATACCTTCAAACACATTTTCAACGACTTAAATCATCGAGTGATTGATGAATGATAGAATTTAAAAACGTTTTATAAAAACTTTTATGGACCTTTTGAATTTTGTCACTTCCTTTTCATTATCTGTTTATTATATAATTATATTAAAAGCTCCAGGTGAAATGAATATTTCACATAATTTATATAAATACACCCCATCGCACTAATTAAATGTGAAGGGAGTACTAAGTGGGGTAGTTATAACGGGAAGAGGGAATTATTATTGGAGATGAATAATGTGAAAGTGAGCCAGGTGAAAAAGTGACAAAATAAAAAGTGGATGCATTTTGAATATAATTGCATTAAAATGCATTTTCCAACTATATCGGTATGCGATTTTTTTTCTTACATTAAAGAACGCTCTTAATTACCCGAAACATCCGTTAAGATGAGACAAATAACGGACCACTAATATCTCAGTTTTAGCGTCACAGTAATAAAATATTATGAATATATGAAGAACAAAAAGTACATATATCGAACTATTGTATTTCGGAATGAATCTCCTCTATGTTCAAATGGATCAATCTATATAAATACTTCACAAATTACTCAACTGATGTAGTGACAATTAGCTATACTTCTAAATCTATTTTTTTAAACGCTGAAAAAATGGTTTCCATACCTGTACTCGTATTGTCTTATATAAGTTGAACTCTATTAATATGCACAAGTCTCTTTAATGGCTTATATTTATGTATGTGTGTGTGTATATACATATAAACATATACGTCCGCCTCAGTACCTACTGCATGGCCAGCATGCTCGATTACCGTACTGGAGGTCCCAGGTTCGATTTCCAGGGGGGGTCAAATGATTTTTTCAAGTGATTTTTTCACTATCATATTTATTCAATATTACCCTGGGCTAGTACTTGACGCGAAGGGCTCACCTTTCCTTCATGTATTAATGATCAAGATAACATTGCGTTTATACGATGCAGCGCCATATGCACCATCGGGTGCCGATAACTGTTTATCATTTTTTTGTTTAACCTTTATTATAATGTCTACACATTTTTTAAACTTTGAGTGAGTATCCCAATTTACAGCATTTTGAGTGTGTCCAAATACAAATCTGGATTATCTCCAATTATATGAGTAATTTTTCATATTATTTTTTAACATTTCATCAACGATGAAGAATAATATGGAAGTCTGGACATTTACGGGGCTGATGACCGTCATAGGCTGGTTTAAGTAATCACTTTACACACGTGTAACATTCATCAATTCTACCCATTATTGACAACCATACTACTAAATTTTTTGGAAGTTCTATGTATATGAACGAATTAAGAAACCTTGAATCACTGGAAGTAGAGAAATCTATTGGTGAGATGAAAAGTAGCTTTTTATTGAGCAGAAACTCTTATATTAGTATGTGAGGTCCAAATCCTGGATCATAATCACATATATGAGAAACGTCATAAAATATCATTTTCATTTTTATTATTTTAGCTTATAATTTGACCAGTTAATTTATTTACAACATTTTGAGTGTGTCAAAATACTTGTTCACAAATCTGGATTATCTCCAATTACAGGAGTTATTTTTCATATTATTTTTCAACATCTCATAAAAGATGAAGAATAATATGGAAGTCTGGGCATTTACGGGGCTGACGACCGTCAAAATTCCAATTCGCTAAATGCTTAGGATTCCTTGGATAGTTCGCATTGTTTCACTTTAGGCTTGATGTGTATATTACGAGTATATGAGCTTTATATTTTATTCATACAATCATTGGTCCACCTTATTACCGACGCCATGGGATTTTCTGAGAATCTGTCAGCTGCGGAGAGAAAGTCCGTTTCGAACGGGTTTTTAGTTGTTGTTTCTTCTTCTCTGTGGTGACAGAGAAGTAACCATCTCCGCATTGTTCTGTCAACCAAATGATTGTTTATTAGCTTAACGTGACGCGTCGGTAATGGAGTGTCTCGTCCCTTTGTAGGTGCATTTATGTATCCAATGATATTGATTATATTACGAAATGATGAAACAATTCACTCTTTAAAAACACTGAATCGCCTGGTTAGCCACATATGCAATGGAAGTGGAAACATATATCATTTTAGGATTTAACATCTTTAAAACAAAACATTTTTATTAATTGATCAGCAGTCACGCTGACCATTACACCACGGAGGCGGACAAAAGTTAGAGTTAGATGGTCATATTCTAAAACCGCATAAAATTAAAATGACACTCAAAATAAATGTCTTGTAAATAAATGACACTCAATTTAGTTTTTGTGTTCTATCACATCATTACCGCTTCCTCAATTCTGACAATTTCCCGAAAGTTATCGTCTCTTCTTCTATCCCAACTGACTTTAAAGGGGTAAAAATGCCTGAAATTTCTCTTTCACTTATCAGGTGCTTGAAGCCGAATTGACCCTTTCCAAATAATGATCCCGATAACATCTTTCCAGAAGAATTTTTCGTAAAAAACCGTAAAGTATTTGACGAACGCTTGACATACATTTGGTATCCTTCTTTATTGTCCTGACACATCCTTAACTTTTTTATAATGGCGTTGAGTACATTTCCAGCTCCTGGAATTCAGAAATTATTGTTTACAAAACGCATGCGCGCGGTGCGGTGGTTGCCTTCTTAACATATTGTAAAAATAGTTTGGTTTTTGTCCGCCGCAAGTGTGTCGAATCGACTGCATTTTTTCCTAAATGTTGCGAAAAAGCAGATGGCCCCTACAATCATCAAAAGCTACCGAACCAGCCTTGAGCAAAAGCTCATTTTTCACTGGATTAATTATTTTGTATGTATTATCGATACAAAATGCCATACAGGTAATGTTTTACTAAAAGTGACAGATATTATTTTTTCTCTATTTTAAAATTTACAAATGTGCTTAAAAACATTTAATTTTACATTGAAAACATCTTTTTTTTACATTCGAAAGATAATTAATAAGCTATTTATATTCAGTTTTTATACATGCATGTGGGTTTATTTACAAAATGAGTAACTTCATTTCAAGTTTAATTCAGGCACGTGTAGCAAAAAAAACTTTATTTTAAATATTTTAATAAAATACCGTTAAAATTGTTATCATCATAACGTATGATCACTAGACATGGCCTATCGTATTAAATAATGATTTCTTTAAAATAAATAGTTTCGTAATTCGATTTTTGGATTCGATCACTTGAAGCTAATCGTTTTTTAATTCTCAACATAGATGAAGAAGAATATGGAAGATCGGGCATTTACAGGGCTTACAATCTGCCATAGGCTGGTTAAGGGACCACTTAACACACGTGTAACATTCACCATTCTATACACGATTGACAACCACTCTAATTAAATTTTTAGAAGTCATAGATATGTGATCCATCTCATGACGTTCCACGATTGAGTTCACAACAGCCATCTCAGCTGTCCAAATTCAAAACACAGTAAGGGACACTTTTTTTGAAGTACGTTTTTTTTGCATTTTTGGACTAAGTAGATGCTACTTAGTTCAAAAATGCAATAAAAATGTACTTCAAAAAAAATGTCCCTTACTGTGAACTTCCTTTCGAGTTTGGACAGCCGATCTATGATTATCAAGAAAATAATCCGGGTTTGGAACTAACTATTCATCAATAAGAGGCGCCATTTTCGTAAAATAATACCTTAAGGGTGCTAAGTTAGTTTAGTTAGTTGTTCTTCTTTTCCCTCTTATTCTTAATTACTGAGGGTTGTGACCCTTGTGGAAGCAATGACTCTTCTCCAGTTATCTCTTGACGTGGCGCTCCAACCACCGAAGCTGCTGCATTAACTTAATCGGTCCATCGTCTGGGGATCCTCCTCTATAGTTTGTTATACAAGTGTTTTATTTGTGTATAAAAATATTTATATTATTCCTGAAAGTTAACGCCTAATAAATTAAGCCAGTGGTTTACTAAATAAGACTACTTTTAAAAAGACCAAAAAAAAACATCGTCAAATATTACAATTTCAAATTCGTTTCACTTCTCTGATTTTCTTACCGTTTCGTTCATCTATCATTCAATCATTCTTTTATTGTATAATGGAAACTAATCACTTACGAGCGCACATTAAACTCTTACTTTTTTTCTTAAACATGACTCTGATGAAATTATTCGAATTTAAAATCAACATCCACATGTGAAGCTGCATTATTATTTTTAGTTTATGTATACATTAATTGCAAATTTATTCAATACGCGTGTAACATTACATCGTAAATCAAAAATGTTTATTACCTAATTAATTTTTTTTTATAAATATTTTCATGCATTGGACGCGTCTAGCGTCTAGGACGTTTAATCGATATTTGCATTTATATTTATTATAAATTTAAAGTATTTTATCTCTTTTTTAGTATTCATAAATAAATAAATGGAAAAGAAAACACGACAATTGCAAATTTTCTTGTATTTTTATTAATATAATAGATCTTTATAAAATAAAACCACTTTGTTTTAACCACTTTTTATCGGTACACTTTATCCAACCGGTTTCGACAAGAACCTTGTCATCATCAGGGTTTATGTATTAAATTCTAAAACATTTAAATACTCATAGTTAATTACCCTTCTCTTACCAAAAAAAAAGGTTCTTGTCGAAACCGGTTGGATATATATATTTATATATATATATATATATATATATATATATAATTATATATATATATATATATATATATATATATATATATATATATATATATATATATATATATATATATATATATATATATATATATATATATATATATATATATATATATATATATATATATATATATATATATATATATATATATATATATATATATATATATATATATATATATATATATATATATATATATATATATATATATATATATATATATATATATATATATATATATATATATATATATATATTTATATATATATACATATATATATATATATATATATATATATATATATATATATATATATATATATATATATATATATATATATATATATATATATATAAATATATATATATATATATATATATATATATATATATATATATATATATATATATATATATATATATATATATATATATATATATATATATATATATATATATATATATATATATATATATATATATATATATATATGTATATATATATATATATATATATATATATATATATATATAAATATATATATATACATATATATATATATATATATATATATATATATATATATATATATATATATATATATATATATATATATATATATATATATATATATATATATATATATAAATATAAATATATATACATATATATTTTTATTTATATGTAAAAAATGTTATTTCGGAAAGATTGACTTATAAACTGAATATTTATAATTACTTTCCTTGTTATGCATCAACGGTGTTTATTTTTTACCACAAAGATTGACCCATTCCATGCATAATATCGTAGACGGCATTAAGGTAGATTTTTTTAAGTTTGGTTAATATATTCATAATAAATAAACTTAGCTTAGAATAATCAAACCATCTAGTACAGTTTTTTTTTTCAGAACATGCGTACCTATATTTTGAATACGTTTTTTTTTAAATAAAAAAAAAATACATTAAAAGGAATAACCTGCAAAGCCGCTATTTTTAGAAGCTTTTCTGCAGGTAGAATAGTAAGGATAGGGAACGTAAATGTGAAAAATTCATCACAAACATCAAGACCAATTGACAATAAATCTTTCTTAAATTAATTTTGAAATTAGCGGGAATCGTACCCACGGCAACAGTTTCGCAGTCCAGCGTCTACCTAACTGCACCAGGGCGCCTGTTAAAACAAAATGTATGTATCTAACAAGCGTGTACGATATTTTGCAAAGAAATGTTTGACATATTTATTGCCTTGAAAGATAATGCATTAAAAAACTAACTTCTATAAATGTACGGCTTCAAGTCGCCTTAAAAAAGTTGAATTATTGGAATGTGCAGATAATAAAATGTGCAACTTTGTAAAGGAAATTTTCTGAATTATGAACGGCAGATGTGTTCAAGTACCTGCCTATTAGTAAAAATAAATAACTTTTTTTGAACATCGATGTTTGGATATGCTATAGCGTTAAGGTAGACAAGTATCGAAATGATATATAAACAATCACAGTCAGATATTTGGTTAGTTTGAACATAAATTCTTAACCCCATACAACCCAATATATAATTACTTCAAGAAAAAAAAGTGGAGAAAACTTGTTATTTAATAAAGGTTATCTTTTGTCGATGACAAGATTTAAAAAAACGTAATTAATTTGGGTCTTAGTTAATTAATAAAATTAATTAATAAATAAATATAAAGTTATACTCGTGTGATCATGTAAAAGGTAATCGTTAATAGATTTTTTACATGATAATTCTTTGTTTATTATTTTGACATTTCATCATAGATAAAGAAGAAAACGGAAGTCTGAATATTAACAGGGTTATGATCTGTCAGATGACACACGTGTAACATTCACCATTCTACCCATGATTGACAACCACACTACTCAAAGTTTTGGAACTCACACATATACCATAAATCCCTATAAATATTTTATTATAACTTAATTATAATGTCTACTGGTTAGCTTCGAGACCGTAGACATTATAATTGAGTAAAAATAAAATATTCATAGTGTTTTTAAAACAAAAATACATTTTAATATTTTTTTATTTATTTTAATTTCTTTTGCATTTCGCAATATATTACAAGTACAAAAATATATTTAGTATTAATACAAAAAAAATATCCCACAAAGGCATGGCCTGTGTGTGGGTTTACATTTTATTTTAGTTTATAATAAATGGCTCTGGCAAGAATAAAACAGATATCAGAAATACAAAAATATTGAAAGTGCTTATATTTGATTTTAAAAGAAAAAAAAATATAAGGAAATGAAAATAGGATGTAAAAATGTAATATATGCGCTATACCTACGTTATAATTTAAATGATGATATTAATATTTTTTGTGATTGATAATGATAAAAATCGGGCAGTGAAGGGTTAAAAACGTAATCTGTATTAGCCTAGCAATTTAAACGAAGGTGGCGTTCCAAAATTTAATGGCAGACTATATTAAAAATAAAAGACTGTATAAATTTAAAATGCACTCTGTCGTGGGATTGGAGTTCTACATAGAACGGAATCTGTCATTTTGAATTGTGGCTATCAATTATTTGGGGACACGACACGGGAAAACCGTATCGTCCGTTGTTGCATTGTTTCGCAAGTGTGTGGGTGACCATTCCTCATTTAGGAGAGTTTTATCAAGACGATTTACATTCGAAAACACGTGGGTATTCTGTATAATCAATATTTGAAGCTTTTTTTAGAGGTGTCTCTACTTGATATGAAACGTGTCGCTCACTCTTTTCAACAACGTCATATATCCAAAATCGTCAATTTTCAGTTATGCATGTTTTCGGAATGCCCAGAAAATGTACTATATCCCAGCAAAAGTGGCATATTTTAAACTTAATATTTACCCGCTACAAGGAGGAAAGTGTTGTTTTTGCATTTTGAAGAAATGGTATTGCTTTTTTTTTTTGTCAAATATACTAAATATTTTTAAAATGTCGAAAAAGTATTCAGATTTTACCTGAAAAGATCTGTTGCACAGTAAAAACTCCGATAAGTGGCTTGATATTTATTTTAAAACATTTTATTATATTTTTAAACTTTAAAAACGATTTTTTTAATATATATGACGTTGTTGAAAGGAGTGAGCGATGTGTATGTCTGTGCATCCCAGGGCTTACGATCTGGCTTTTGGCTGGTTTAAGCGATCACTTTATCTTGGATTACTTTCGTTTGTTTATTCGTCACTTTGTGGTAAAGTTTATCCATTTTTACTTTTAAGTTTTACTTAGTAAATGCCACTATTTTTAAAAATCTTTTGTGGCATGTGTTTCGATGCATTTAGCATCATTTTTAAACTTCGCGGAATGCATTGAAACACGTGTTGCAATAGAATATAAGAAATGGTGGTATATGCGAGTACTAAGTAACACTCGTATAACGTTCATCATTCTGCTCATTACTGAACATACATATTGAATTATTTCTATTGTAGTTAATTTAAATATTAACAAACTAAATTATTAAAATTTATATATCTTATATTTGAAGCAATAATTATGTCCTTTTTTATTTTTCTATTTATCTTCTTAGACGATAGTTGGAAGAAAATGAAGAGCGATATTTTAAGGATGTGCCATGTTTTAGGCACATTTCTTTACATGAAAGAGAGGAAAGATATAACGTGGAGAGGAAGAGAAAAAGAGCTTAGCATTCGTATCACTGTCTGTTGCATTGTGTCGAAAAATGTGTGGGTGACCAATTCTCATTTGAGATAGTTTTATCAAGACGATTTACATCCAGAATCACGTAGGCACTCTGTATATTTAATATTTGAAGCAATACTTATGTCATTTTTCATTTTTTTGATATGTAACTTAGGTGGCGGTTCAATAATCGATAGTTGGGCGTGAATTGAGAGAAATATTAAGGACGTTTCACGTTTTAGGCACATTTAGGGAAAAGTCTACCAAAAAATTGTCACATCAGCACTCTTCTATATCTCCAAATGCTGGACGATGTATAACACCTACTCTAGGTAACTAGAAACTGATGAAATGCGAATTCTTAGATGGTCAGCTGGAGTGTCCGTTAAAGACAACATAAAGAGTCCACACAATTCGTGGAAGCTTGGATGTTACAGACATCAATAGTTAGGTTGAGGAAATACAATTGAGATGGTTTGGGCACATAGGATGCATAAAACCTGATCACATTGTGAACCAGGCTATCTAAAAAATAACTAATAATGGTCAGGGTAACGTTGTCTATGATAGGAGGACCTACAACCTGGACAATATCCACAGTTTTAGAAACAGGTCGTGTTTGCATTAAAACTTTCAGAAGAGTGGTTTTATAAAAGTGTTTTATTTTTAAAATTAATACCTTTATTCGTGTTTGCCTTGTCGTGATTCGCTAGTCAAGTAGCCACTGCACTATTTCAGTTATCAAGAATACATATCGAAGAATATCTGAATATGTTTTACTGCTTTTTTTTACCAGATTATCCAATACCTTTCGGTTACATTTTACAATCAATTCAATGAATTGTTTAATGCAAATTCATCGTTGAAAACCCCCAAACAAATTAAGTCCTTAAAATTTAGTTGTATACAAAAAATTACATATAATTTATTTATAAACATTTCATTGATATGAATTATATTTAAAAACATTTTTATCAACTCAACATGGATGAAGAAGAAAATGGAAGTCAGGGCATATTTACAGCATATTTAAGCGTCCTTGAGGTAGTATTTTATGAAAATAGCGCTTTATAATTTATCAAAATTTATTATTATTATTTACAGGGCTTACGATATCTCCTAGGTTGGTTAAGTGATCACATTACATTCTCCATTCTACCCATGATTGACAGCCACACCACTCAAATATTGCAAATTTCTTATTCTTCTCCATCTATGTCGATATGTCACAAATGTGAAGAAAACCAGATTTATGAACAGGTATTCGGACACACTCGAAATATTGTATGTTTAATTTATTTTAAGTAAAAAATTAACAAAAAGATGTTTGTAGAACCTGTTTTTATTAGCTTAAAACATAGATTTTTTACCGATAATTGAATTTTAAGAATAAATCACATGATTTAAAAACTATAATTGATTTAAAATGCATATTGAACTGCAATTGAGAGAAAAAAAAGCAACAAATGTGCAATTACCGGTCTATAACTGGTTATTCTCGCAAAGAGAAGTGAGTAAGCGTGATTTATTAATATTTCAAAAAATATAAACTAAAATATAACTTGCTTATTTGCGCTTCATCGGTCACAATTAATATATCGTTTAATTAATTATACATTACGAATTATAAATATTTTTTTTACGTCTGAAACTGCGATGAAACACTTTTTAAAAAAGCATAAATTTTCAATACCATCCACAATTCCAATAATTTAGAATTATGACTATGGAATAATTATAATTACGTTTTGTGTAATAAAAAAGTGCAGAAATCGATGAGGTTTTTCTGAAGTTGTTTTTTTTAAAAGCATTTGCATATGGTTCGAATCACACATATTTATTGCATGAATGGAAAAATCCATTTTTGCATAATCATGTACACACACACACATATATGTATATACATACAAATATATATATATATACATTTATACATAAAATAAAATTGATGGCTTTTGAAAAAAGTATTGAATTTTTTAAAATCTGTAAATGCTTTTTGTACACTGCTGTTTTGCCGCACATACACCTGATCGCATTTTGACTACCTTTAGTCTACTTTCATCCTTCTGTTGTTTTGCAAAGACAGATCGGTGTAGCGTTCTATTCTCTTTGCCTACCACCGCGAGAAGCGGCTTGACGGTGTGTTTTTATTTTGTATTTTTTAGAAAGTTGCAAAATTATTCAATTATGCATAGACGCGTTAGGTGTTTTTTCAAAGGATTACTGCATTATCTATCAAATGGAAAAAGTGGGACTATCCAATAAATAAAATTGCTGATAAAAATTCAATCTGGGTTATTTGGAAACGTATTTTTATGCGGATGACCAAATCGAAAGTTGACAAAGCGAGATGTGTGCATAATCCTCTGAAATCCAATAAATATTAGCATTGAGTACAGCCGTGGAATATAAGGTGTCTAAGTGAGTACAGTGAAACCGCGATAAAACGGACCTCTATTCAAAGAACTTCGGATAAAACGGACAAAAATCCGGACACTTGGAAAAAAAGAAAACTTCCCATTAAAATTATTCTTCAAACTTTTATCTGCATCCCAATTTTCAACAGAGCCCTGTATCATATAAACGCAGTTTTATCTTGATCGTTAACACATGAAGGAAATGTGATCAGCCTTCCGCTTAAGGTACCAGTTTCTCAACTGGTACCTATTAAATACATAAACATTATACTGAAAAATCACCAATATTTAATTTAATCCTCTTGGGAATCGACCCCGGGACTTCGAGCATGGTGGCCTAGCACACTTTCCACTACACTATGTAAATGTTTTGTATCATTTATATATATATATATATATATATATATATATATATATATATATATATATATATATATATATATATATATATATATATATATATATATATATATATATATATATGTGTATAAATAAATATAGTGTTCATTTCTTTTTAATGTGTAATGGTTTTTTGACTCTCCTTATCATTCATCGTTCAATAATAAGGAGAGTGATAAGGAGATTGTTGTATTACCTTACCACAAGTTAACAATGCTTTTATATACAAAAAAAAGTTTTTTGAGTTATTTTAAACCTATTTTTATAAAACGGACTTTCAGCTTTAACGTCGGATACCCTCTCACCCCAATTAGTCAGTTATATCGAGGTTTTACTGTATTTTAAGTTTTAAGACGCTTCACGACTCACTACCTACGTCTTGTCTAAATTATAACCCGACAATACTTCTGACCATAAATCCCCCAGTTTAGATTATTAAAAATGTATAAAAAGTTTCATATAGAAGTATTACGTTGTGTAAATTTATTGACGTGAAACATCGCAAATCAACGCGTTTAAATCAATATTTTATTAGATGTTCATATGAAACTATAGGATGTCAGTTGAAAAATAAAAAGTGTAAAATTTATTAAAATGCATGATTAGTGCTGCAGGCAAAATACAAATATTTAATCACTTATAACATTTTTAACATGTCTTTTGATTTATTCTTAAAATTCAATTATCGGTACATAATCTAAGTTTTTAAGAGGAGTAAAACGTGTTCCGCAAACATCTTTGTCTTTAATTTCTTATTGAAAATTAAATTTCAGTGCGTCCAAATACTTGTTTACAAATCTGGGTTTCTGCACTGAAGAGTTAGTTATTTTACATTTTTGACAAGACTTCGACAAGAACCTTGTTATCATCAGGGTTTATTTAATTATTAAAACATTAAAATACATTCACCAAAACCTTCCACACACTCCGTAAAAAATTCTAACATTTAGGATTTTTTACGGACTGTGTGCAAGTTTTTGGTGAAAGTATTTTATTGTTTTATAGTTAAATAAACCCTGATGATAACAAGGTTCTTGTCGAAATTGGTAGGTTAAATTGTATTTATAAAAATAGTGGTTAAAACAAAGTTGTTTCATTTTGTAAAATGTGCCACAAAGTAACTGCGGAAAACATTCAATAAAAGAATATAGAACATTAAAAATTTGAGTAGTGTCGAAAATGTAGGTTTCAAATTGGTTTCTAGTTGATCATTGGTCATGGAACGTTATAAAATCATCATATATTGACAATTGACTTCAATTTTTTTATTATCAATCATAGGTAAAATCGTGAATGTAACACATGTCGCTCACTCCTTTCAAGAACGTCATAAATAAAAAAACTAGATTTTTCAGGAGAACGTTTTTAAAGTTTAAAAATATAATACAATGTATTAAAAATAAATATCAAGCCACTTACTGAACTTTTTAATGTACAACAGATCTTTTTAGGTAAAACTTGAAGATTTTTTCTCCATTTGAAAAATATTGAGTACATTTAAAAAAAATATTAAACAATACCTTTTCTTCAAAATGCTAAAATAACACTTTCTGCTCTGTAGCGGGTAAATATTCAGTTTAAATTATGGCGATTTTGCTGGAATATAGTACATTTTCTGGGCATTCCGAAAACATGCAAAACTGAAAATTGACGATTTTTGATTTATGACGTTCTTGAAAGGAGTGAGCGAGTGATCTCACAACAGGTTGTAAACCCTCTTAATACCTAGAATTACATATTTTTCTTCACCTGTGTTGAATGTCGTAGACAAAAACGAAAACAAAAAAGAATACAGTTAACATTCTTATATATGTTTTGAATTTTGAATTTTAATTTTTCGTGATAAATATGAATGCTTCTTTAAATCATTTTTCAACATGTGCTTCGACGCATTCCGCATCATTATCAAATAAAGAAGCAGAATGCATTGAAACCCGTATTAAAGTATATTTTTTTAATAGTGCAATTTTCCAAGTACGTACATTTTTTCATTTAAATTAGATTAATTTACATTTAGCTAATTTATTTTCATAATTTCCTGAAATACACTCCTAGCTTAATTCATATCCATACATCTAGTCTTGCATGCTCTCCGATTATGCAGATTTTTGACACCACCAGATTTAAGGTCCTGATTGATCTGATCGTGTCAAGTCTTTTTCGGCCGTCTTCGTTTAGTACTCCCGCTCACATTCGCCACATATATTTTCTTAGTCATTCTCTCGTTATCCATTCTCTCAACATGTCAACCTTAAAAAACTCCCAATCTCTTAATATTTTCAATTATACCTTTTTTAATTCAATTTTTTTATGCATAAAATGGCGATCATTGATTTACAACATTTTGAGTTTGTCCAAATACTTAAGTATTTGGACACACTCAAAATGTTGTAAATAAATTGTCTGGTCAAATTATAAGCTTAAGTAATAAAAATGAAAATGGTGTTTTCTGGCGTTTCTCATGTGTGTGATTGAAATCCAGGATTTGGACCTCACATACTAATATAAGAGTTTCTGCTTAATAAAGAGCTTCTTTACATCTCACCAATAGATGTCTCTAGTGAAGTTCTAGTGATACAAGAACAAGGTTTCTAAATTGGTTCATATATATAGAACTTCCAAAGAATTTGAGTAGTGTGGTTGTCAATAATGGGTAGAATTGGTGAATGTTACACGTGTGTAAAGTGATCACTTAAACCAGCCTATGACGGTCGTCAGCCCCGTAAATGCCCAGACTTCCATTTTCTTCTTCATCTTTGATGAGATGTCAAAAAATATTATCATTGATTTATACGAAGAAATAAAATAAAACCGTGTATTAAAACAACTTATCCACAATATAAAATTATAATGATGTCATCGCTATAATGACAATTCGGGACACTTTAAGATTACTGTATGGTGATGTTAGAAATTATATCATGTATACATTTACAATTTCATTTACAATACATTAATATCGAAATCAGTGGGCGGGTCAGTTTCTTCAAATTATACATTGATTTTTTTTACCAACCGGTCATTTAAAATGGCCTTGACAATTTTGTTGTAATTCACATACTCGTGCAAGATTATGAGCGAAAAAAAAGGCATCGAAATAAGGCACTTCGGAAAAAGGGTATAAACATTTGCTTCAAATTGTTTTTTTCAAAATTAATTCAATTGTTCATTTTTATTACGTTTGTTTTTTACTATTTTTCGCTGATAATATTTATAATTTATATTGCATATATCACCCACCGCTGATATTTTTTGTACCAACAGTAAATATGTATAGAAATTGTTCGAAATTACAGGTTATTATTATCTTTACGTCAAATATATAAATAATTATTTTTAAATATTTTAACTAAACATCTTTGAATTTATAACCGAACATAGAAACTGAATAGTTAAAGAAGCTAGTCGCTACGTATATTAAAACATATCGCTCACTCCTTTCAATAACGTCATAAATGAAAAATCGTAATGGTTAGTTAGGCGTGATGGTTAGTTAGTTAGTTAGTTAGTTATTTTGTGGTTAGTCATTTTAAAAACGTGTTAATTATGTCATTTGTATACATATTCACCGAGATTTTCGTTTATCGGTTTTGAGACGTCTTTCCGCCAGGACAATCACTAAATCAGGATGCAAAAACAGTTTTCTTTATATAATACTTGGATCTTTAGGTTAATATTTTATTTTTTCTGACCCTTAAAAATGCTTAAACCAGTGTTCCGCAAACATTTTATATTTAAGTTATACCTACCAAATTAATAAATTTAAGATGTGCATATTTACCATATCGCTCACTGCTTTCAACAACGTCATAAATGAAAAATCGTAAATTTCCAGTTGTGCATTTTTCGGAATGTCCAGAAAATGTACTGTATCCCAGCAAAAGCGTCATATTTTTAACTTAATATTTACCCGCTACAGGGCAGAATGTGATGTTTTCGCATTTCGAAAAAAAGGTATTGTTTAATTATTTTTTTAAATAAACTAAATTTTTTTCAAATGGGGAAAAAACCTTCAGGTTTTACGTCAAAAGATTTGTTGCACAGTGAAATGTTTAATAAGTGGCTTGATATTTATTTTTAATACATTGCATTCTATTTTTAAACTTTATAAACGTTATCCTGAAAAATCAAGTTTTATTTTTATTTATGACGTTCTTGAAAGGAGTGAGCGATATGTGATAATTATTTTTTATAAATTTTTTACTTGGTAAATACCACTATTTCTTAAAATTTATTGTGACATGTGTTTCGAAGCATTCTCCATCATTTTCAAACACTGAATGATGCGGAATGAAACCCAGTCACTGGTCAAATAAAATAAATGTGAAATAAAACTGTACATTTTTTTTATTATACACATACAGTTCCACAATGAAATGCTAGTACAAAACTTTAATCTAACAATTTTTATCTCTCCACTTTTATTTTATTTAACCATTGACCGGGTTTCGTGGTTAACGACATCATCAGACAGGAGATGTTGGTGACGATAAAATCTAGTCAGTGGTCAAATAAAATAATAGTGGATAAAACTATTAAGTTGTTGTTTTATTATATAGGTAGAATGGTGAATCTTTCACAGTGTATGAAGTAATCACTTTATCCTACAAACAATAAATAGGTAGGAATATTCCTGTAAATGCGAAGATTTCTATATTATAATTTCAATAAATTTATAACTAGGAAAAAATTAATAAAATTAAAATGAAATATATTTTAACAGGGGATTCAAATAAATGGCTTCCAGTGAGGTTACGACTGTAATTTTAAATAAAATGGTCACACTAAATATATTATTAATATATTTTTAAATTACCTAGCGACTGGCCTGGTACACAGAAATACCGTGAATAGCAATACAAAATATTATAATGTGAAACATATTTAAATATGATTTAATACTCAAAGAATTATAGCCATATTAAAACCATTAAATTGATGCAATTACTCAATATGTACTTTCATACACATTAACATGGAAAACAAATATTATACATACACGCGTAAATAATACATAATTATGTAAATTATTGTAGATCATAAAAGTTTTAATTTTCCGTATTGTATGACAAGTTTGTTCGGAGAAAAGAACAATTGATAGACGATAGAGTTGAATTTAGGGAATATTATATAAAAATTATAAATTATACATATAAATTAATTAAAGTGAAATATAACTTTTTTTTACCTAGATAGGAATAAAATCTGGAACCTCCAACAAGGTATCCAAACGTGCTGACCACTTCACTACATATTTTATCATTATCACGCACTTAACTTGTGATAGTTTAAATTTCACTTGGTAAATTGAGATAAGCTAGAATTTTTCTCATTAATACGTAGGTAATGTAATAGAAACATTGTATTAGTAGATCATAAAATTTGTTATTTCATTATCTGAAATGCACGTTAGGAGAAATGTCCATCGGCGGAATGTCCGTCAGAAAAAAGACCTTAGCCTTTTGGCTTTTGGCCAAAATGTCTGTCGGTGACATGACCGTTGGCAAAAGTCCGGGAGCAGGCGAATAACATATAATCTGGACCAAATAATCTCCGACATGCGTTGTCGAAGAGTCGAGCGGACGATAGAGGCAGGGGACACTGAATATGAAAGAAGCAAACCAATCATCACAAATATTGTAACCCACGAAGAAGACTGGGTGTATTATGCAATACTTAGTAAAATTTCACGTTTCTTAACTATGAGATATGAAGAGTTTAGACGTAGAAATATACGTCTGATACACGTCTACAATTTTAATTGCAGATTAAAACACTTTTTTATTTTATTTGAGTGATCAAATATGCAACTAAACCGGTTAGTTTAGGAACTGCATAATTATGAAACATAAAAAGAAGCTAATCCGAAGTACAAAACTTAAATACATGATTTATTAGGTGTTTTAAGGCAAAATGTTGCTTTGGAAAAATGAATTGAGATTTGTACAAGAGAACCTGAAATCCGTAAATAAAAAGTTAAGTACAGTCGGAACCAAAAGTTTACTCTCGTCAAATTTTATTATTTATTAATAACAATTCGTTATTAACACAGATATCTCAACGGATATGAAATAGAATTTGGAAATCTGGACGATTACAGGGCTCACACACGTCACGGGTTAGTTTAAGCTTAAATGATAAAAATGAAAATGATATTTTCTCATGTGTGTGATTATAATCCAGGATTCGGCCTCACATACTAATAAAAGAGTGTCTGCTCAATAAAAAGCTTCTTTTCATCTCACCAATAGATGTCTCTAGAGAAGTTCTAGTGATTCAAGAACAATTTTTCAAAATTGGTTCATATATGTATATAGAACATCCAAGAATTTGGGTAATGTGGCTGTCAATAATGGGTAGAATTGGTAAATGTTACACGTGTGTAAAGTGATCACTTAAACCAGCCTATGACGGTCGTCAGCCCCGTAAATACTCAGACTTCCATATTCTTCTTCATCTTCGATAAGATGTCAAAAAATGATATAGTTGGAATTGTTTATATCCAACTGTACATTAAATTATAAAACTTGAATAAATATCTCGTTGTCCCTGGGGCAGTGTTTGGCTTCTAAATCAATAAAACCTTTTTTTGCAATATTTATTGACCTCCGAAAGCTTGATAAAATAATTATTGCAAATTTTGTCGACTAACTATAAATCACGGTCTTCAATAATGTGTATTGAACGACTGGCTTTTTTATTCCTGCATATTTTTGTGGATGGAGTACAAAGCGGTAAGTATTTAAATTTCTCATACCCGCATTCGAAACGGAATGCACGATGACGTAAGATATAATATCTTTATATTTTTGCAATATTCTGAATGAATAAATTGACAATAACGGGTTATTCATCCCATTGCAGTCATATACTGTTATTCGTTTTTTTTTTAAAAACCTGTTGTAATTTTATGCATCTTTTTTACTACGTATTTATTTTTTAAGTTTTATTAGACTTAAACACGTGTAAGTGTCGAGAACTTTTGATTTGATGATACTCTTGAGGGTTCAATTCCTCACTAGGTCCGAACTTTTAAATTTTTTTCTTCTATTGTATATTTAGCAAAAAATTAAATGGCTCAAGGATATATGCATAGTTTTATTTAAATTATTTTTTTGAAAGAAGATAGGTGATAATACAAAACAATATTTTGAGAATGTCCAATTTTTTGTAAATAAATGCTGGATTTTTCCATATGAGGGGTTATAAATCAATATATTTTTATTTATATTGATACACTCAACCGAATAAGTTATTGAAATGGAATAATTGAAGTCTAATCATAAGAAAGAGATGTTTTATATTAAACATACAAATATCAGACTTTTCTTCTTCTGTGCATGTCATGTTAGGTTCTCCTGAGGTCGACTATCACTTGAAAGTAATTGTTCCTGTCTTGAGCAGCTCTAAATGCTCTAAAAGCTCTTTTTACAGTTCAACAATTATTAGTCCGAACATCAATCTTCCCGTTAAGTTAATTTGTGATTAAACCTTCATATCATACAAACTACTTTGGTTATGTTAAAAATACAAGCATTTAAGAGGCTTTTTAAAATTACATAAATTTCAGTATTAAAAACTTTAAAAATTTAAAACCCTTAAAAAGTAAAATTTTCTATAAGTTTTTTTGTCACAAAAGAGTTTATGGAGTGTAAATATTATTGAAAATAATACGATTTTCTTCCTCTGGATTGAAAAAAAAACACCATTAACATCTTCATGATTTAAAACAGAGATTATATCAACAATTAAAATGTAGTGGTCAGGTTAGGAGTCGTAACAATCGGCGGGTATGTATGAGGAGATGCATGAACGTGGAAGAGGCGAAGAATGTTTGCAAAAACAGAGTGGTGTGGCGTTCTATTCTCTCTGCCTACCCCTGCGGGGAAGCGGCGCGATGGTTAGTTAGTTAGTAAGTTTTATTAAAATGTATTTATTTAATACGTAGCACATTTTCGAGTATAGCCAATTTTCGACCACAGCCAAAAGAATTTGAAAGTAAACCTTACCGTGTAATGAATGATGTTATACGTGTACGCCACAGGGGTCCGGTAAAAAATACACAATATTCCGTTTTGCATACTATAAAGAGTAATTGATTTAAAAATACCTCACATTTATTTCTCTCGAATATATTAATTACACATGTGAATCTTTACGAGAGTTAAATTAATGGTACTGTGTCATTGTTTTAATGCTATGTACAATTATAGTATTGGGCCACATTAATTAATTATTGGAAATTATCTTCTCAAACCTAGCGATGGTCAACAAAATTAATTGGCGACTGTCGAATTATAATGTGTATAGATTTCTTGAATTACATCCATAAGCAATTTACAAAAATCGCTATCACCATGACAGTGCATCAATTGTGAAAAGAAACTTGATGGTTATTATCCAGGATAGAGCATTCAGACAATATGTCGCTCACTCCTTTCAAGAACGTCATAAATCGAAAATCGTCAATTTTCAGTTGTGCACGTTTTCGGAATGCTCAGAAAATGTACTTTATCCCAGCAAAAGAGGCATATTTTTAATTTAATATTTACCCGCCACAGGGCAGAAAGTGTTGTTTTTGCATTTTGAAGAAAAGTTATTGTTCATTTATTTTTGTAAATATACTAAATATTTTTCAAAAGGAGAAAAAACCTTCAGGTTTTACCTAAAAAGATCTGTTGCACAGTACAAAGTTCGATACGTGGATTGATATTTATTTTTGATATATTGTATTATATTTTAAAACTTTAAAAACGTTCTCCTGAGAAATCAAGGTTTTTTGATTTATGACGTTCTTGAAAGGAGTGAGCGATATGTAAAATGTTTTATTTATTGATTCGGCATTAACTTTATAGAACATCATGATGATTTCAATATAAAGTACAACACGTGTTTAAGACCAAGTTTTGAGTTTATTAATGAAAGCGCGACTAGTTATGAGAACGACAGATATTTGTATTTATACCTGTTGATGAGAATATCCGTAGTTTTCGAAAATAGTCGTGTTTATGGTCTTTCATCATTAGTTGGTATAAAACAATAAACGTGAAATGTTAGTAAAGAAATTAAAGTGTATATTTACTTTTAAACATTAGTGAATATACACTCTAATATTTATTTAATATTACTCTGGACTGGTCTCTGAAGCGTAGAAGTGATCACCTTGCCTTCATATAATTAACGATCAAGATAGCATTGCGTCAATACGATGCAGTGCCCTATGCACCATTGGGTGAGGATAAGGGTTAGAGAGAAAAAAACATTTCTTGGCTAAATCATGAAAATGATTTTTTCCCCAACTTAATCACAGTGAAGCTACCTTCAAATAGTATTGCACTTTATAATTTATCCAAAACTATTTTAAAAATTTATCTTTTACTAAGTAAATATCACTATTTCTTAAAATCTATTATGACACGTATTTCGATGCATTCCGTACCATTTTTAAACACCGTCGGTGTTGTGCATATACAGCTATGACAAACATGTAATATTTAGTGCTAGTGAAAATATTTTTATTTTTTATTTTTTATGTGTGTAACATCGTGGTTTTTGTCTCAATGTCTTCAAATTGTTATAAAAAGTTAAATTTGATGTAACAAAATTTTAAAGTATAAAAAAATGTCACTTACGATAATTTATTTCTTAATTGTGTGTTAAATACTTTGTAAAATGAACCCAATTAATGTTCGTTTATTGTACCACAAAATTAAACGATACTTGATTAATTGTAGATTTTTGTCTGGGACGACCCCAATTTAGAGTTGAAAGGCGCATTAAAGTCTTACTTGTCTTGATAATTAGTGTATTTATCATCTTAGATCACCGTGTGAAACATCTTTATCGACATAACCATGTTTCCAAATTTACTTTTGGATGAGGCGTCCAAAACCTTTGTAATATTTCAGATTCAAGGCATGAAACTTAACTTAACAATTATTAAGAATAAAACGCGTTTTAGTATATGGTAATCTACATAAATAAAAAAAGCAAATATAATTTTTCTAAATAAAAATCTAAAATATCCTAACGCAATTCACCAATTACTTGAAGAGCTATTTTTTAATTTATTTCTGACACACAATACATTCAGTTCGATTATTTTTCTCGCAATACTCCTTTCAAGTCGCAAGAAAATAGACTTAATTATAGATAAAGGTGAATATTTCTATATCTGATAAAAATAAATAATAGATACATATTTTTAAATAGTTACATGCACATTTTATGAAATATAATAGTTTATGTTAGTATGTATTTATGATTCGGCAGTCATTTTGTGGATATTCTATTTATTTTTAATTTAAATTATACTACAACATTTTGAGTGTGTCCAAATACTTGTTCACAAAATCTGGATTATCTCCAATCACAGGAGTTATTGTCATATTATTTTTTGACATCTCATCAAAGATGAAGAAGAATATGGAATATGGAAAATTTTCTTAAACCAGCCTATGACGGTCGTCAGCCCCGTAAATGCCCAGACTTCCATATTCTTCTTCATCTTTGATGAGATGTAAAAAAATAATATTAAATTATACTTGGTAAATACCGCTATTTATTAAAATCTATTTTAACACGCATTTCCATGCATTCCGTATCATTTTCGAGCATCGTACATATATTGTACACCGTATCGTTGTTTGAAAATAATGCGGAAAGCATTGAACCACGTACCACAATAGATTTAAGCAAATTAATATTAACCAAGTAAGAATTAAATTAAAAAATGCTTTGGATAATTTATACTCATTTATTATTCACATTTTGATATTCCATTTCCATAAAATTTCTTATTTGTTTTGAAACATCGGTAATAAATTAATTGAGATTCATGTTGTTTTTATCTCAAATTTTCTGTCCCATGAGATTAATCAATATATCTAAGAGTTACAAAAAAATAAGAAGTGTGGTTGTCAATCATAAGCAATGTTAATACCAAGACTTCCATTTTCTTCTTCATCTATGTTGAGATGTCAAAATGCTAAAATAACTCCGCCGAATAAGTGCCGAAAATTCAGATTTGTGCACAAGTATTTGGACACACTCAAAATATCGTAAATAAATTTCAAATTCAAATATTTAAAATAAAAATAAAATGTTAAATAAAAATGTAAAAAAATGCGCTTGAATTCCTTGAAAATCATTTTACGTAATATTCATCTATTTATGGATATTAATCATTGAAATATAAACCGATACATGTTTTAAGAAATCATTACCTCGTGATACCATATATCTGAGATATTTTCGACGTCTTTTTCAATTAAATTTATTATTAAGTATAAAATAATAGCTCAGCGGTTCAGTATGCCTGCAGACCGCCCGTGTCGGGTCACTGTGAACTGGGGTTCAACTCCCGCCCGAAGCCATAACTTCACTTTCGGAAATGAGAATTGATGACACTGGTTTGTTTTTCAATTAAACTATCCAATGACTTCCTTTCTCGGTCATAAATCTCTGATTTTATAAATTATTGATTCAAATCTAGTAAGGCTTGTTTATGGGCAAAAGCAGCAAAATTAAATAAACAGTTATGTTCTAATAATACATATTTCTATAACATTTTTATTTTAACCATCCAAAATTACACGTAATCCAAAGTGGGGTTCCAAAAGACTCCAGTTCATATTTGTATGGAAATTGTAATACGCAGCTCGCAGCAAGTACCAACTGACACCAATTGAGTCATAGAATTGACGACCGCTCCAACGAGTATTCAAGCGCCGACTGAGCGAGATTGAGACCGTTTCAATCTCGCTCTCTCGTAAGACTTTTGTCTTTTCTCAGTCTTTCTATGCTCCTTTTTCCAACTACATTCGCTTTATAAATTTATTTTACCATTTTTTCCTCACTCATTCGTTTCACATGTCCATACCATCTCAACACATTTTTTTTTTAAATCTAGCGATAATGCTAATCTCAATTAATATTATGCTTATCTCAATTTTACAACATTGAATATGTATAATATGTATATATTCAATGTTGAATATACCTACCACAATGGTTTACTTACCGTAGAACGGGGCTACTTGAACTTTGATGTGTTACTTGAGACCAGTACAAAAAAAAATAGATCGTCGTATCGATCAAAGTATCGTGACAATAAGTGTCATTTGTCAGAGAAACAATAAATTATGTCGATACGTTCATTATTGTAGACCAAATACAGATCTGAATATTTTTTTGTACCGGGCTCAAGTAACACATCAAAGTACAAGTAGCCCCGTTCTACGGTACCTCAATGTTTAATTTTCTGTCACATTAAAACAAGTACCATAATATAAATAAATATAAATAAACATTACGAATGACCCATTTATGATGTTTAACTGCTTTTATGCTGATTAATAAATTGCCGGTTTTCCACTCTTAATGCGAGCATTCCGTATTGCAGCTTTTTTAAGCTCAACTTTTGGATGCAACTGCATTTTTGACACTTGTCTCCGAAGCAATCTTTTGGCGCAGCAAGATGCGGATGCTGTGAGGTATTTGACATTTAGAACGAGCTCTGGGGTAAAAGAGCCTATTAGCGCCCTATCAAATATTGAATCCTATTCTCGAACCCGTTCTCTATAGTTTTGAAACCGGTCTTCACAAATTTGGCACTATTTGATTATTTCAGTTGTAGGTGACTCATATTTTTATCATTATTTCAAACCTTGAGGTGAAAGTCTCTATGGTTCATATGGGGGTCTCCATGATAATATATTTATTTTAAATCATCTTTTATATTATTTCTCTTAATCTAAATTAGTCATTATCTTCAATATAACCAATTAATTTTTGCGTGTTAATTTATTCAAGAATCAAGCTCAGATATTTGAAGACATTGGCAAAAAAATCAATCTACGAAATACAAAAATTAATTGGAATTTTAAACATTATTTTAAGAAAACTATTTCAAAATAAAAATATAACATTAGTTATTAAATGTTACATTTAAGAATCAAGCTTAGATATTCGAAGACGTTGGTCAAACAATTAATAATATTTTTTGAGATGTCATCAAAGATGAAGAAGAATATGGAAGCCTGGGCCGACGACCGTCATAGGCTGGTTTAAGTGATCACTTTACACACGTGTAACATTCACCAATTCTACCAATTATTGACAATCACGCTACTCAAATTCTTGGAAGTTCTTTATTTATAAACCAATTTAGAAACCTTGTTCTTGAATCACTAGAACTTCACTAGAGACATCTATTGGTGAGATGTTAAGAAGTTTTTAAAATAAATGCCCAGACTTCCATATTCTTCTTCATCTTTGATGAGATGTCAAAAAATAATATGAAAATAACTCCTGTAATTGGAGATAATCCAGATTTTGTGAACAATTATTTGGACACACTCAAAATGTTGTAAACAAATAATGCACGAAATATTAAAACTGAACGGACTTTTAAATAACATTTTAAGACGAGATTGTAATATTAAATATAAAACTGTTTGTGATTTCACCTGCTATTGAAAACACCTAAAGATCTCAAAACTAGTCTTGTTAACATAGATAAACTAAAAAAGTGGTTGGATAAAATTGTTTTATTCTTATATTTACATCGTTATGTTATTCCACAAAGTAAATGCCAAATCAATAAAGATTAAGATTGAAGATACCCTTCATGCGTATTCGATGATAGGTTTTCCTACCTTATACCCGTCTCAACAGGTAAATCTTTTGTTTTGGCACATTAATTGAATAATTTGCGGCGAAGAAAAAAAGGATTATAGGCTGTTTCAAAAAGCTCGTGAGAGAAATGGAACCTGAGAAGAATTTTGAGTTAAATAATATCATAAAACGTAATTGGGTTGTCTGGTCTGCAGAGCTTGAAGGCTGTTGAGAAATGTTGATACTGAACTAATTGAACTGATGATATGCTCGTTACTACGCCCAGATATAAGATTATTGTGTAAATAATAACAATTTTGTTTCGGTAATAAGGTGATGAAGGAGTGAGTACGTTGAAATTGGGGGTATTTTGCGATAAGTAGCTCGTTTTGTGTCTTTAACCCTTTCCGCTCCATAAAAAAATTTGAAAATTTTCATCAGGTTCACAATAGATTTACAGCATTACAGGGTAAAACAATACATCCAAGATTTTTTTAATAAAACTACACTTGTGTTAATATTTTATTTTTATTTTGAATGTATAGAATCTTGTCTCTTATTATCACATTTTATAGACATCTAATGTATAATATCGGTGAAAACAGTCACCGACGCAAAGGCCGGGCTTCTCTCGTAAGTGACGCAAATGCATCGGGTTTCTTTCATACCTCCAAAAATTTTTCGTCGAGCTTAACATTTTTCCATACACGTGGGCTATTGTGGATGGAATCGTCATCACTGCTACTCACATGCGCACGGGTCGAGTGTAACTGATGCCGGTAGCCGGACATCCGAGTGACGGGTACCGAGCCAGCCCCCAAAACAAACCTTTTGTATCATTCTCAGGTAGAAAATTATACATTCTAGTGTTTATAAAAATCATTGAATCCTCGTCCCAGTATACCGCACACTAAATACGAGTAATAAAATAATATGTTTGCTTGTATTTTAACCATAAACTGATGATGAAAAAAAATGTCGAATGACATTCGACATAGGACCGGAAAGGGTTAATTTCTGATCATGTTTCTTTCAACAGTTTTATTTAAAGGTGGAAATAAAATGTCAAGTCAATACAATTTTATAAGTTTTTTTTGGGATTGCCTGATTCCGACGAAACAAATATTTTCGTAAATATATATATATACATATAAGTTTTTTTTTAATAATTGTAATAATATACTCCGTCATTTTAAAGTTTGCTCAATAAAAATTATCCCTTATATCATTTCTGAACGATTATAGCCTGAAACATTACTCGCAACAGTTTTGCAATTCGCCATCAGCCATTTGTACAAAATCTATTGAATTACTACCCAGATGTGAAAAGGATCCTGGCCTATTGCACATTTGGATATTTCAAGAATTTCATTAATATTTATTGCAATAAGAATGTTCAATAATGGGCAGAAGAGTGTGCGTTACACAACTGTATAGAGTGATCACTTAAGCCAGCCAAATGCCGGGGTCATTCGCTCAGACTTTTATATTTTTTTACACTTCCTTTCATATAAAAATTATAGATGTAGGTATCTCAAGTTGAGGCACCTATAATATAAACATAAGAACCAAAAGGACTGTGAGAATCCAACAGTTATGACACTAATACTAATAAACTAACTTACCATCACGCCGCTTCCCCGCAGTGGTAGGCAGAGAGAATAGAAGACCACACCAATCTGTCTTTGAAAACAATCTTCGCCTCTTTCACATTCATTCATCTCCTCACGCATACACGCCGATTATTCTGACTTCTGTCCTGACCACTTTCAAGTATTTGAAATACATATCCAGCCTTCCTCTGTTTCTGTTGCTAATCAAATTGGCCCCACAAATTTGTTTTATTATCGTTTCTAAACGATACTTAAATTTATAAATTAATTCTAGATGGAGTGTCTTGAACACCTGGTCAGAGCTACAAGCATGATATTGCTCGTATAATGATTGCAGTAGAGTGCATTCTCTGTAAGAGAGTAAATAATCCATAAATAAATATAAAATACAACACAATAAATTAATATAATGTACTTAACGTAAATTTATTTATTAAAATGGCCTTTGAACCATTCGACGCGATAATATATAATAAAATAAGATAAATCTCTTCTTTAAACGTGTTGATATTTAAACAAATATATATAAAAAATACAAAAAAAATCTTGGTAATGTCATGTAAAAACATTATGTAAAAGCTCCTACTAAATTCGTCATCTCTGATGATTATAAATAATGATCCGAGCAACATAAAAATCAAAAGTTATTCGTTGTCTAAGTGCTGACAGCATAAAAAATATTTTTCCTCTTGAAGTTTATGTGTTTAAAATAAATAAATTTATCGATTTAACGTAAAAAAAGGCAACTTGACACACATCTACGAAAATAATTTAACGACCCGGTTATCAGATTCACTGATTCCGGATTCGAACCCGAGAGTAATTAAAGAGTGATTTATAACTTTGACAAGTTATATTGTCAGTGTTTTATTGTTGATTTTATATCCCGACCTGTGTAAACATTCGTTTTCAATTTACGCATTGCTATACCGTAGAGAGGGAAACCGTATAATTTAATTTAAAAATTGCAAGTATTAAAACTACTGATTTTTTAAGTGTTTTGTATCCATCTTGCTTTTGGCATGTACATATGTGGAGGTCCTCACCAAAACGTTACATTTCCATTTTAAATGATTTTAAGTAATCAGGAATTCTGGTTTGCAAAATTGTTACGTTTTGGTGCGATTTAATGATTTCATATCGATTTAACACAGGATTGGTCACGTTTTGTAACAAACTTTGATTAAGATTTCGATAGAATACAATAAACAGAACAGATTTGTATTTAAAGGTTTTTTGTGCAATATTGGAAATGTAACTCTTTGATGAGGACCTCCACATATGGTAGACACACAATTGTAAAAAATGGACAGTTGATACTTAAGGAATTCAATTTCATATAAGAATGATAATTTTAAATAGTATATTTACAGTGATTTTCGTAAAATACTACCTGAAGGGCGCTGTAACATTTTCATTTATTAAAAATTTCAATTTAAATATATTCAGAAAAAATTTACATAACATTAACCATTTTACTTTTGTAATAGAACAACCACCATAAACTTTTTCACTATTATTTTATTTGACCAGTGATTGGGTGTCATCGTTGAAGGCAGCTATAAAGACGTGGATAATGATAAAAGATTTTTTTAAATGTCAATCGGTCTTGGATCGTTGAGTAAGGTGAGTATATTATTGTGGAGGAGCCTATGTATAATTGCGCTTTGTTTTCTAGATATTTTTTTTAAGTAATCTGTTCACAACAAAAAAAAGCTTAAGTTTAGTGTTGACGTAGTTACTTCCGTGTTACATTGTTTTTATTACAGTATACTTATCTATTTAATGGTGACATTCCTGGAAATAATGTCACCTGAAATATATGAAATTTTATTATACACTTAATTTTGAGTAGTTATATTAACATAAAATAAACATAATTTGTCCGCCTCTATAGCACATTAGGCTACTGTTCTGGAAGTCTCAAATTCGATTCCCAGGCGGTTCAAAATAAATACGAGTGATTTTTCACTCAAATGTTTTTTAATAATATCCTGGAATAGATACATCATCACCTTGCCATCATATATCACTATCACATTAATTTCATAATTCATGTGTGTGTAAGCGGCTTTGAGGTAGTTTTTTCACAAAAATGGGGCTATATAAATTATCCAAAATTATTATGAATATTACTTGATATTATTATAAAATAAGCGAAAAAATTAACATTTCATCAGTTTAAGTATATCGAAATTCCCATATTCATTGTTTACAAATTTTTTATAAACGATAAATACAAGAACGTCACTTAGAGTCTGTTCTACGTATAGGAAGCACCAAGGTGTCAGTTGCCCTGACGATTCGATAATAAAGATGTCTCGAGTAAACAAGAATAACACACGGTAACACGGAAAGTTTATCATTGGATCACGCATCAATAGATTAAACCGTATATAGAGGGAAAATAATAAATATTTTAAAACAAAAGTACCGTATCATTTTTATGTAAGTATTATTGATAACAAAAATCAACAAAAATGACTCAAATTGCTTGATTGATTATCAAGCTATCAAGTAAAACATTGTTTTAGGGAGATTTCAATCCCCCCTCTTAAGTTCAGGAAGGTAAAAACAAACAAAACTTCAATATTGCATCACCCTTATTCATATAAGAACATCTTAACAAATTTATAACTTTTATTTTTTTAACATAAAATATTCCAAAAAGCCGTCTGTCAACCCATATTATATTTTTAATGTATTTTTTATTACTTACATCATTAAAATTAAATTATTACCCATAACGTCGGCTTACATTGATCGAACGTAGATCAGCATAGGTTTTCGGCTTATAAAAGTGAAAATAAAAATCAATGCTTTAAATCTAATAACAGGAACTACATTATTTGATGACAGATTTTATGCCCAATATCACACAGCATTAAAATTTTCCATGGCAATTCATTAAAATCGTAAAATTAAATGGACTTAGTATTGTTACGAAATAAAAATGGTTTTTTAACCTTCGTCGTGGTAAATCTAAAAAATACGGAAGCTCCAAAATGGGGTATTGAAGGACCCCTGTCATATTTATAGAAATATTGTATGTAAAAGTGGTACCAGTAGCATGTTTACAGATAGACCGTGTGAATCGTGGTATGAAATATATGAAGTTCACAATTGTAGTCTCTCTTCTACACAGTTGTAGGGCGCAGAAGTTGGAGTAAAATGTATAAAATGTCTCTGGTAAACAAAAATAGCACACGATAACTTGGAGCGCTGGACCATTGGATCAAGTATCGATGCATTTAATTGTAAATTGCGGAAAATTTATAAAAACAAGTTGAATATCACATCTTTTTTACGACATTTTCTTTTTTATTTTATTTTTTCTTAAGTTAGTTTATATTACAACTAATATAAATTATGATTTACAATTAATTTACATGATCTATATATAAATATATGTATATTTACATGTCCTTACAGTAAACAAAACATTTACTTTAAAATTATTTCAGACTCTTTCCATTCTTCATACATTCAGGCATCTCATCATACATTTTCAAACCCTTTTTTTTACATTAAACAATTATAATGTAAAAAAAACATAATTATATGTATATATATATATATATATATATATATATATATATATATATATATATATATATATATATATATATATATATATATATATATATCATTATTGATGTCTTCTCCCACAGAATTGTAACGCGCATCAGTTAGAGTGAAATGTATAAAATGTCTCAGGTAAACATAAAAAACACACGATGTTATCGACAGTTCCAAAAATATATAACGTATTGATGGATTTAACCGTAAATCGTAGAAATATGTATAAAAATAATAAATTGAAGATAACATATTTCGAACATTTTAAAACAAAAGTTGCTTAAGTATCCCTACGTAATATTTAAAATATTTTTTTTAATGCTTGAATAATTATCAAGTGTCCGAGTGAAACAATGTTTTAGGGGGTTTTAAATCCCCCTCTTAGTTCCGGATAGGTTAAACACATATTTTATAGATTCTGATAACTTTTATATTATTATACTAATGTGTAGGGTGTGGCACGTCGGCACATGCAAAAAAAAATATTTTATTGCTATCTCACTAAGTGCTAACGATGAATAATGATACCAGTTACTCCAAGGAGCTCTCTGTAATGTGGTAGCCTTGGTATCTTTGCGCTGATATAAAATGTGTAAACAATTCAGAAAGGATGTAACATGCAAATCAGAAAAGTGTTGCTTCTGAATTAACAAGAATCTCAACAAATATCCGTTCATCTTCTTCTTCTTATTCTTCTTCCTGGATCCATCCCAAGTTAACACCTTTGTGGACTGATTTTATACACGCTTTTGTTTTACAATTTTACATCTTATGAATCTTTTCAATTAATATAAATAATTTTACTAACCGTAAAAGCAGCCCAGGGTAATGCAATAAGATAAATGTAACAGTGTAAAAAATACACAAATATATTTTGACTCCTCCTAGGAATCGAACCCGGGACCTCTAGCATGATAACCAAACGCGCTGACCACTACACTACGGTAGACAAACATTGTTCTTTGGAGGAGTAAATACACTTTTTTACCTATTTTTTTTTACAAAAATATTAGTAAATAACCACTCACTGAGATTTTTATGTCTACCGAATTCGAGACTTACCCGTCTCTTCGTCAGGACAATCACTACCACAACATACAAACAATACTACCCTTCACCACCATAGCACTATTTACACACTTAAAACTGCACAAAATGTTTAACACATGCGATTTTTGGTCGACCCGAAGACCAACATACACTAAGGGTTGCAGCACAAACATGCGTTAAGATCCGAGGTCAAACATGCATACTTTTTTATGTATGCTTTTGTAGAGGACTATTGTCCGAAGGTGTGTTTATCCTTTTATCAATGTGTTTGTAGGACAAATACGAAGGGACAATGTGAGGATAATACACTGATTCCACACGTAAACATGTCAATATATACCTACAACAAGGTAAATACTCACAAATGTAATATTGATTTGGTAAACATAATATAGTTCGACAAATAAACATACATGCATACATACGAAATGTATATCAGCATCAATGGAGAATAAGTTTTTTTCCAGAATCCGCAAATCACATAATAGATACAAATCACTTATTCCACTCTCATGCCCTAAAATTATAACACCTTGTACCACACAAAGGCCAAATTATGAATCATTTAGATAATTTAGAAAACTTAATTTTAATCATAATTATAAAAATAATGTATTGCTTCAAAATTCTTCACCTTTGCCTTCCATTTTTCCTTTATTTTCCTCTTTACTTACCCCTCTCCTTATTTATAGAACAGTTTTTTTTTAATTATGCTTAAGCTGTTATTAAGACCATAAAATGGAAGCTTAGCTTCCATAACTAGTTAGTCATAAATAAACTCAAGTGGTAAAAAAACAAAATTTTTTATTTAATAATTTAACATGCCTTACCACAAAGTAAATGCCGAAACAATAAATAAGAGAATAAGTGATATACATTTGACTTCTCAACATAGATGAAGAAGAATATGGACGTCAGTCTATTACGGAACTGGCATAAGTATAGGCAGTTAAGTTATCCCAGGATCTTGCGTACATCGAAATAAAGGGTTTCTGCTAAATAAAAGCTATCTAAATCCAATCATAGATGGTTTTTGTGAATCTCAATCATGGAACGTCATGAGATTAATAATATATGTCTGACATTTGATCTAAATTTTGAGTAGTGTTATTTGATTAGTGTGGTAGTAGATAAATTATGTATTGAAGTACGATTAAGCCTTTTCTGATGTGGAAATTTCATTTTTCTTATAATTTTTTTCAACAAATCATTTTGTGAAAGGTTGCTTGCTTATCTGTTCGATAAAGTATTTTTCATGATTTATTCAGGAGACTATGCTTCCCATAAGCCATCAGTCGGGGAACTTTTTTTAACCATTAGCTCAAAATATTTTTGCGTAAGTCGATATTACCCTTCCCCCCCATTTCGAAAAGACAATCAATGTATTTTTTAAATAAACATTATTTATTGAATTAATTTGCACGGAAAATATAAAAGAATAGATGAAAATACTAAGTATGTAATAGATAAATAAACAAACAAAATAAAATTCTCAAATTGGATCAGACTAAAATTCAGGTTTTCAGGTTTCTTTTTCAGTTTTAAGAGAAATGATGTTGCTTCATGTTTGATACAATTACTTCAAAATTAGGACTTTTTTATGTATTTTATTTATTTAATTATTTTATTAGTTCGAAAATCGCACAGTTTTACATATAAAAAATATTTAATTAACAATAGTTACATTAACAATAATAAACATTACATTACATTAACAAAAATGGTTACGTTAAAAAAAGCCAATTAAACAATTCCACATTTATGTTATAAAACTATTAAAAAACATTCAGAGATTAAAAAAAGGGTATGGTATAGAATAATAGATTTAGCAGGAAGGAGAAGGAAAGGAGAGGAATTAATGAGGGTGGTTAAAAGATTTTTTTTTCTAGGTAAGAAGTTTGAAGTTTAAAAAGTTTAAATGTAAAAGCAATTTAAATACAGTCTTCAGCGTTTGATCGATTTGGCCCCGGTAACCCGACCGCTGCTATAAGCGATTTTATATGCGTCTTACATATTTTCTCGATTTATTATGAAACACCATTGTAAGCGTCATGTACTTATACACATCATGTAACTAAACTCATCGTAAAATTAAAATATTATCAATTTTTAAGGCCCTTCTTGTCTTTTTCATTACTTGGTTTTAATTCCCGAGGAATGTCCCCCTCCCATATTCGATACAAACATTTTTTTAAGATGTACGCATTGAATTCAAGTGAATTTTAAACTATTTTTCTTTAACAAGTTTTATACTACATTAAGATAGTGAACAAGTGTGACTTGACACTTTTAAAGTATTTGATATACTTAGACATAATTAAACTGGTTAGTCTTCAGACCAGTTTGATGATATCGGTAACGACGAAATCCAGTTACTAATCAAAAGAAAATAAAAGTGGAGAAATCTTAATATAAAACTCATAATTATTGTTTTTTGTACGTCTATTATATAGAATCATTAAAACTAATAAAATTGCAAAATATTTTTGTATTTACGATTGTTTGCTATGCGTAATTCTCTAAAATTCCTTGATTTCTAATCCTTATATAAATAGTATTATGTATATTATATTCGCGTATTGCATTCACTGCAAAAGTAAATATTTATCTACAACAAATATACTTGAAATCAAATCAGGCATGAATACCTAATTATTTAACCAATAAACCATGAAATGGCCATTGTTTGATAATCATTTGCTTAGCATTCAATAGGTCATATTGTAATATCAATACGCAATGCGTTGTATACGGGGTAGGTTCACGAAGGGGTGTGATTGTTTGTACTCGCTTTGCGAATTTTTCTGAAGACATTCATTTGATAACCAAAAATTAATTTACTAACTAGCTCTATCGTGCGCAGGGGTAGGCTGAGAGAATTGAAAGCCATACACCAATCTGCCTTTGCAAACATTCTTCGCCTCTTCCATATTCATGCATCTCCTCGTACATGCCCGCCGATTATTCCGACTCCTGAAGGATAGGCTTTCTAGTATTTGACATATTTGGTCGTTGTTGGGTAATATATCTAGAATTAAACACGGTTTTTAGATTTAATTCTAGTTTTATTTACATATATATGATCATATGTGACTCGTTTTGTCTTATTAAGACATTATCAAAACCTAGTGTTTAAAATGTCTTAATTAGGAGAAACGCGTCACAAATTATCATATATATGTAAATAAAAGTAGCATTCAATCCAATAACCGTGTTTAATTTTGGATATATTATCCAACAATTCAAAATGGAATTCTACCAACTGTCTACAGTTACAGTAAATATTTGGTCATCCCTAGTTTTTATCGATCTTCCTCTGCTCCTATTGCTATCCACATGTCTCATAAATTTGTTCCGAACATCCTTCACTCATAAACCATTTGAATACATATTTCGTATTTTTAATTATAATACTTATCTCAACCTTGCATCCTTTCCTTATATCACCATTCGAACATCAATCATGCATAGTTTTGCCGCATATATGTCTAAGAAATCGTATGTCGACTGTATTCAGTCTACTTTAATCGTTTTTATATCAACTCTATGATTCTCTTCCATTTATTAGTGTTGGAACCAGGATTCTATCGTCTACTGCCAGATCACAGGTTTTCATTTACTATGACTGATTTCAGTGCGCCATTCATGCTGTTCCCAGCATTTACTGTCCATTCTTTATCGTTATCAATCTTTTTATTCCGAGAAAACATACTTTTCAAATACATAATATAGAAAATTATCTTTCTATTTTATTTTATTTATTTATTTCTTTAATAAGCTTATATTGCACTAAAATAAACTATTATTGACACTTAATTTACATCCTATATATTTACATCTTTTTACAGGAAAAAAACATTTATTTTAAAATTCTTTCAGACTTTTTTCATTCTTCATACATTCAGGTATCTCATCATACATTTTCAAACCCTTATCCATTAAACAATTTTATGACTCGGTTTTTTTTCAATAATGGCAGTCGTATTTTGTCCTTATTTCTAGTAATATGTTCATTAAAATTTTTGTTTAACACTATTTTATCCTTCAAATATTTGGGTAATTCATCACTTCAAAATTTATTTATAAACATTAACTTATTAAATTTTAGTATTTTTTTCATAGATAACCAGTTAGGTTCTTCTCTCATGTTTTCTTTATCATGCCATCAATTTTTCTTGAGCACCATTCTCATCGCTTTATTTTGTATTATTTCTAATCAATACCAAAATTTCCTCAGTTTTTACTATTTTACACCCAGATCTACATTAATATTTTTCTAAAACTATAAACTGTGTGATAGTGGGTTAGTTATTTAGTTAAAAATAATAATAAAATGATTAAAAAACTAACATAAAAAAAAACTAACTAACCATCACGCCGCTTCCTCGCAGGGGTAGGCAGAGAGAATAGAGCGCCACACCACTCTGTCATTGCAAACATTCTTCGCCTCTTCCACGTTCATGCATCTCCTCATACATACCCGCCGATTGTTACGCCGACTCCTAACCTGACCACTTTCAAGTATTTGGCATACCTGATCGTGCCATGTTTTTCTCGGTCTTCCTCTGCTTCTTTTCCCGCTATCATTCGCCTCATAAATTTGTTTTACCGTTCTTTCCTCACTCATTCGTTCTACATGTCCAAACCATCTCACTTATATTTTTTTACCTTGTTAATTTAGATGTTATTATGAATTAGTAGAAATATGATGTATAAATTATTTCACAATAGTGATGAGTACTAGTGCGTTAAGGAATAACATGTTTTGTCAGTCAACATGTCTGCAGTCTACACACGAAATTTAATAAACGTTTCTTCAATGAAAAATAAAATAAAAAGAATGAGAAAACGGATGATGCACGCATGTTTCTAATTGGATGAATGGCAGGTAAGTTCAACTAAATGGCCGCTGTATAAATATGTATTTTATTTATTTATTTTATACATAATTAGATTTATATTGTCCACTGGCACTTCGTGATAGAATTGCATTTTAATATATTATTAAATTAAAACCAATATTTTTAGCTTTTCCACTTTATTTTTATTTGACCAGCGACCGGGTTTCGTCGTTACCGACATCATCAGACTGGTTGTCACCACCAGTTTACCAGTAATAATATATTATACATAATTACAAATTTAAAAAAAATGAATAGTATGCCCCCACTGAGTTTTCCTATGCCGGGGCACTTTATATAATATTTATTTACATAATTATAATGAAGAATAACTATTTATGCAATCAAACAGAAATTCAAGAATGATTTATTTTCAATTGGTCTGGGTGTTTTGTAATGTATTTTTTAACATTATTTACCTTCCCTATCCTAACTATCCTACCTGCAGACAAGTCTCTAAGTATAAAAGCTTTGCGGGTTATTCCTTAAAAAAATCCTTTGTGGATAATAGAGGCAGGTTGTGCAACTTGCATTGCTGGCAGGTTGTGCAATTAAAATTAATTTGACTAAAATATGTACGTGTTAGATTCAATGGTGTCCATCTATGTACCTCTTACCCTCAACTTCTTATCTGATCCTTGCCCCTTGTATTCTTTATTTTCATGAATTTTATATATTTAAAATTATGCTATTTAAATTATTCGATTATTACACTGCAAATTATTATATATAAAGATAATGATTTGTTTTCTCACTCATTATGTCCAAACCATCTCAAAACTACTTTTTTAAAATTTTATGTACGAATTAATTTTCTGCCAATTGATTTTCAAATAACTGTTTTAGGTACGTACCTTCCCTTATCCACACCAAATGGTGCATAGGCACTGCTTCATATAAACGCTGTGTTATCTTGATCGTTTACACATGAAGGAAAGGTGATCAGCCCTCCGCTTCAGGTACCAGTCCAGGGTAATATTGAATAAATATTACAGTGAAAAAATCACTTATATTTATTTTACCCCCCTGGAAATCAAACCTAGGACCTCCAGAACGGTAGCCGAGGGTGCTGACCATTACAATACGGAGGCGGACAACGTACGTACCTACTGTTGAACTTTTTTGTCTATTTTGATCGATCGAAAGATTTTACTTTGTTTTTAGTTCTGCGTTTATTACATACAATAATATTAATAAAAAACAATATATAATGATTAGCACGCACTGTTACCGTTCTGGTGGTCCCGGGTTTGATTCCCAGAGGGAGGTCAAATAAATATATGTGATTTATTTTTACACTCTATTATTTATTCAATATTACCATGGAGTGGAGGGCTGATCACCTTTCCTTCATGTGTTAACGATCAAGATAACACAGCGTTTATATGGTGCTGTGCCCTATGCACCATTGGGGTACGGATAAGGGTTTGAAGAAGATAATTTATTAAATACATATTGTTTTGATATTTAAATAAATGCATAATATATTTTCAATAATTCAGTACGAAGGTTGTTCTAGTACATCGAAATAAATATTGAAATGCCCTGGCGTCAATCTCGTAACAAGCCTTAATAAACACTTAGGATGTCAATCCATTTCAACAGTGATAGCTTTATATTTATTTAGCAATTTTTCTTTGGCCGTACAGAAATATTATTACTTCTCCTTATAGAATATCATATTCCACAGACTAAACCAATTTAAATGGCATTGGCACAAATAAAATATGAATTCTGATACGACGATCTGGAAATTTATTATTACGTAAGTTAATCGAATCGTGACGTGAATTTTTGCAATATTTGTTCTGGTTTTTAGCGTGATTACTTGGCGATCTGTTTTGCATATTAAAAGTGCTCGTTATGGTACCCTCGTTATATTTTATGAGAATTTTTGGACAGTGATTTCATCGGTCTATTTTTAGACTCGAGCTTTTTTGTCAGATTAGAATTTAAGATCTTAAACCAGTTTTCTATTTATAAATAATGAACAATAAATATATTATTATAAAATAAATATTTAAATATATGAGTCATTCCACTCAAACGTTACGGCTTTTTTTTTTAAAAAAGAGAAATATTTGTGTTTTTATTATTTACATAAATATTTCATTTTCATACTATTTCTGTGAGCCTAAGCAGCTCATTATTATTATTTTATGTTAAAGACTTTTTTTCTCTGTAAGTGTATTCATTTTCGTATTTTTATATTTAATATTATATATATATATATATAAATATATATATATATATATATATATATATATATATATATATATATATATATATATATATATATATATATATATATATATATATATATATATATATATATATATATATATATATATATATATATATATATATATATATATATATATATATATATATATATATATATATATATATATATATATATATATATATATATATATATATATATATATATATATATATATATATATATAATAATAATATTAAAAGTGCTCGTTATGGTACCCTCGTTATATTTTATGAGAATTTTTAGACAGTGATTTCATCGGTCTATTTTTAGACTCGAGCTTTTTTGTCAGATTAGAATTTAAGATCTTAAAACAGTTTTCTATTTATAAATAATCAACAGTAAATATATTATTTTATAATAAATATTCAAATATATGATTTCATTTCAAACTTTACAACTAAAGGCCTTTATATAACAAACATTACAAGATATAAATATATTATTTTTTGACATCTCATCAAAGATGAAGAAGAATATGGAAGTCTGGGCATTTACGGGGCTGACGACCGTCATAGGCTGGTTTAAGTAATTCTACCCATTATTGACAACCACACTACTCAAATTCTTGGAAGTTCTACATATACATATGAACCAATTTAGATACCTTGTTCTTGAATCACTAGAACTTCACTAGAGACATCTATTAGTGAGATGAAAGAAGCTTTTTACTAAGCTGAAACTCTTATATTAGTATGTGAGGTCCGAATCCTGGATTATATTCACACACATGAGAAACGCCGGAAAATGCCATTTTCATTTTTATTATTTAAGCTTATAATTTGACCAGATAATTTATGTACAACATTTTGAGTGTGT
>NW_028280808.1:85000-105000 GCF_059751285.1 Brachycentrus maculatus
CTCACTTCTCAACTGTACAGAGGGATATTGGGGACAAACTCAACAAAGGGGTACAAAAATAATCTGAAAAAATTTTCAGGTTTTAGGAATTTATATTTATTAAGATTGACAGAGACATTGAAAGCTATTAAATGTAAATTACAGTATAATTTTTTTTTTCGTAACAAAATTGCTTTGCACATGTTATTTGTCAGGATGCCGATAGCTTCTGTATCGGATCCGAGAATGCGGTCGAGAGCTTTCAATGCTTACATTCCAGTCTTCCATTCTGTCACCTAGAGCATCTAGTACCCCCTAGAAGACGTTTTCAGGGTACACTGGAGGGGCGATATCTATTAGTTCGGTAATCTACGGAATCGGTTATGAAGTTGATAAATCGGTTAATCGGGATCGGTTAATCTACGGAATCGGTAATCTACGGAATTGGTTATCCTTATTTTACGTACTATATGACGCACTTTAATTTTTGAGCAATCAAAAAGTTTTTTTCCATTTTGTTTTACCATGAGATTTCAAAGACAGACTAAAAAAACGTATTTTGAAATATGAAACCAAACTGACCTTTAAAATCTCTCAAATCGTCATCTGTACTTTCTTTCTCCTCTTGTGGATGCTTGCCAAAAGTTGGGGGTGTTGGTGGGCCTCAGAAAACATCCGATTACACAATTGTAGTGTATTTCCTACAAATGCACATATAATTATTTATGGTATACTTAATTTTTTATTGTACGATTCCTGTCACTAAAATATTACCAGATAGAGATAGGTTTTTAAGACTGGTGGTAATATCGAATCTAACACTGGACTGGAGTATATGACGCTCCTGAATTTTAAAGGTAATTAATTGAAAAAAAAAGTCTTATAGTCTGTTGAACAGGGTTAAGACATAACTATTTTAAAATCAGGATGCGAATCAAAATCTTTCCTGTTCTTTTTTTAGCAGTAAACATTCTAATCGAACATATCGCTCACTTCTTTCAAGAACGTCATAAATCAAAAATCGTCAATTTTCAGTTGTGCGTGTATTCGGAATGCCAAGAAAATGTACTATATCCCAGCAAAAGCGGTAAATTTTTAACTTTATATTTACCCGCTACAGGGCAGAAAGTGTCGTTTTTGCATTTTGAAGAAAACTTATTGTTTAATAAAAATTTTTTTAATATGCTTAATATTTTTCAAATGTAGAAAAAAACTTCGGGTTTTATCTTAGTTAATATTTGTGTTCTGGAGGTCCCGGGTTCGATTCCCAAGGGGGTAAAATAAATATAAGTGATTTTTTCACTGTAATATTTATTCAATATTACCCTGGACTGGTACCTGAAGCGGAAGGCTGATCACCTTTCCTTCATGTGTAAACGATCAAGATAACACTGCGTTTATATGACGCAGTGCCCTATGCACCACTGGGTGCGGATAAGGGTTTATTATTTTTTTTTTAAATATTTGTAAAAGTAATAAATACGTTGTGCGTCCCGTTTACCTCTCTGTACCCTCGCACTGGCGCGGAATCTGCGCCATGATTGTAATATCCGTAACGAGCCCATAACTCACGGTCGCCCGATTGAAACGTACCGCAGTCGCTGCCGCTGGAAGTGGGTCCGCTCAGCGCGTATACTGCACGCACTGCCGCTACATACCCTGTTGTTGGGACACCCTATTATTGGGACACCCTGTCTTATCGCATTGTTATTGTATGAGACACAGAACTACAAAGTATATATATATATATATATATATATATATATATATATATATATATATATATATATATATATATATATATATATATATATATATATATATATATATATATATATATATATATATATATATATATATATATATATATAAATATATATTTATATATATATATATATATATATATATATATATATATATATATATATATATATATATATATATATATATATATATATATATACTCTCAACACTCAATTTTTGGCATTTTGCCGAAAAAAAACAAAATAAGTATATCACTCACTCCTTTCAACAACGTCACATATCAAAAGTTGTGCATGTTTTCGGAATGCCCATAAAATGTACTGTACCCCAGCAGATGCGGCATATTTTTAACTTAATATTTACCCGTTCAAGGGCAGAAAGTATTGTTTTTGCACTTTGAAGAAAAGGCTTTGTTTAATCATTTTTTTTTAAATAGACTAATTGTTTTTCAAATGGAGAAAAAACCTTTAGATTTTATCTAAAAAGATCTGTTGTATAGTAAAAAGGTCAACAAGTGGCTTGATATTGATTTTTTATACATTTTATTATATTCTTAAACTTTAAAAACGATATCCTGAAAAATCAAGTTTTTTGATATATGACGTTGTTGAACGGAGTGAGCAATATGTATAATTTTACAGGACTTTAAAATAACTATTTAGTTTTTTTTACAAAAATGTTTTATTTACCAGTGACCGGGTTTCGTTGTAACTGAAATCACCAGACTGGTGTGAGGCTAGACAAAATTCACATGTTACATACACAACAAGACAGGTGTTTAAAATCATGATTTTATATATTTTTTTGCTGCTGCGGAATTTTTCTTCGTCCAGATATTGATGTATCATAGCATTAGGTTCCTCTTGCTGCACTCTTAGTTAACGAGATGCTATAGAAAGTTATATTATAAATGAAAAATGGTAAAACAACATTTTTGGTATTTCAACCCCTGCCTTGTTGTGTACATAAAATATAATTTAGTCTAGCCTCCCTCTAGTTTGAGGATGTCGGTTACGACGAAACCCGGTCACTGGTCAAATAAAAAATATGCGAATAAAACTATATAGTTTTTATTTTATTGTATAAAATTTAATTAATGGCTGTTACTTTATCGGCTACCCAATTGGGATGGTATTTGTTACATTTTCTGGGTTTATATATCTTTCCAGCTTAAGTTTTTGATGTAAAATTGTCAAATAGACGCTAGAAATCGAAATATGTCACCAAAATTGTGCATTGATTGACGTGATTAGCTTGAATTAATCGAATCCCAAAACCGAATTATTCAACGACTTCTTTGAAAGAACTCGTAACTTGATTTAGTTTTTCTATTCGATCGCCTGTGTGTAAATGTTACTTGTACGTAATGATATTCTTATTTCGTATACGTCGTGCGTCTGTATGGGTTGTGATTTAATGATCTGAATAATTTCCTTTTAAATCAATACGGTAATAAAAATGATATATTATAATTTTTAACACGATACGGTGAGATAAATCAATTTATAATTGTCATTATTATGACCAGGGGTTATTTTAATTCAGATATAATTTGTATGCGGATCTTGGTCTTGTGTGATATTCTCGAATTTGGCGCAGTTTATTTTTAAGAACAATTAATTTGTCGTTAATATAATAATTCTATAAAAAAATTAATAAACTATGTTTCCATTGTATTGCTATTTATACAATTACTTCAGAATATTTTGGTTAATATCTATTCATTTTTAATTTATGCTTTACTTGATAAATAAATACCTATATTATCTGGTTACCTATAAAAAAGAGACGAAAATATAATATGCTTACCTTAATTTATAAAAAAATTACGATATGTTACCCAAAAATTTTAAGGATAAATACTTTTAAACAAAAATTGTCCATTAACAAAGTACCACTTACTAGAAAGAAGGATAAAATAAGACTACCATTTTTAAAAAAAACGAGTCACAAAATTATTTAATGTATAAGGGTTTGAAAATGTATGATGAGATGCCTGAATGTATGAAGAATGAAAAGAGTCTGAAAGAATTTTAAAATAAATGTTTTGTTTACTGTAAGAAGATGTAAATATAAATTATGTAAATTAAGTGTAAATAATAGTTTGTTATTAATGTAATAAAAACTAACTTCAGAAATAAAAAAAAATAAAAAAAAAATTCTTCATATTTATTTTTTACGTATTTCGATGCATTCCGTATAGACAACTAACATTAAAATAGTGATGAACGAATTGAGACTCGTGTAATCATTTTTAAGATAAAATGATATTTACGAAGTAAAATTTTAATTAAAAACCTATATGGTATTTGAAAATGATGCAGAAGGCAGCGAAACTCGTATCACAATAGATTTTAAGAAAAAATGTAAAACTTAAAATTTAATTAAAATCCTGCCTGTTTTTTTAACAAATAATATCTTTATAATAAAGGATTCTGTCCTACTTTGGGCATATCGCCAGAAAGAACGAGAAGAGTCTTGAAAAACTGGTAGTAACAGGTACAGTTGAAGGCAAGCGGGCAAGAGGACGGTCTCCAACAAGATGGACAGACCAAATAAAGGAATCAACCGGATCCTCGCTAAACGCAGCCATCAAGTTGGCCCAGGACCGGGAAGAATGGAGAGGACTTGTGCACCAAGTGCCTGACATTCCAGAAGACCACGACGCTCAGCATTGAGCAAGAAGATGAAGAAGATCTTTATAATAATCCTGTGTTATAATTATTATTGCTGGGAAGGACATATTAGTTTTGTATTCAGTCAATAGTTTTTAAATGATCACGCATGATAATTTTGTAAAATTACAATGAAAAAATACTGTATTAGGAAGGGTTAAAAAGATTTATTTCAGTCCATTTTTGAAACCAGTATATTGTCGATGATAATCGCTTTAAGTATTCATTATTTTATTGTTACTTTTTAAACACCATAATACTCTTATCATTCGTATTTCCAATTTTATGTCGGACATTATCGTTTATGGCATCTACAATTCAGTTCTTTTTATCAGTTTTTATTTTTACATTTGAATTAATTCACTGTTGAAAAATGTTTCTTTTCGTTTTACCAATACGTACATTATGGTTATTGTACTTCAAAATTATATAAGAAAAAATAATGCATCTAGCATACTATTTTTTGACATCTTAAGAAAGATGAAGATGAATATGGAAGTTTGAGCGTTTATGGGGCTCTATGGAGCATTACGATCTTCATAGGCTGGTTTAAATTATCACTTTACACACGTGTAACATATACTAATTCTACCCATGATTGACAACCACGCTACTCGAATTCTTGGGACTTCTAAATATATTGTTCAAATTCAAAACAGTGTGCTTGAATTCACAAGAATTTCACTAGAGACATACATGGTGAGATGTGATAAGCTTTTTATTAAGCAGATACCATTTTAATTTGTATGTTAGGTCCGAATCCTGGATTATATCCACGTACTCGAGAAACGCTAGAAAATATCCTTTTCATTTTATATTCTTAGCCTATAATTTCACCAGTTGCTTAATTGTGAATTATGTATTGAGTGTATCCAAATACTTGTTCGCAAATCTGAATAACCTCCAGTTAAGATTTATTTTTATTAACTTATAAATTATACAATAAAGATATTTAAAAAACTTTAAAAAATCTCCTAATTGCAAATAATCCAGTCATGTGAAGCAGTATTTGGACACACTCAAAATGTTGTAAAAAAAAATACACCTTGCAACTACAAGTTATATTTATTGCAAATGAATTTTTCATTATTTTCGCTAGTGGGTACAACATTTTTAGCATTCAATTCATTTTAAATTTGTAATGCATATCCAAAGAGCATTATATTACTATGCGAAATTTCTGATCATAACTTAATGACTGTTGTATAAGAAGTTATCTAAATGTTCGTTCAGTTGTATCGCTTCGATCGTGTATTATTTAAGCAACTGCTTTTGGCATTACTAATGGTACAACATTTTGTGGATGCTGTAGCGATAAAAATGACATTAACAAAACATATAAACAGGAAAATATATAAATGACTTTATTGAAATCTTCAGATAAACCGATTAGGCAAGAACAATTTTAATTTTATTTATTATCTTAAATATCTCAAAATTTTTTTATTTCTCATTCCATTGTTTTTTTAATAACAATAAGTTGCAAGATGCTTTTTAATTGATTAATTAATTTTTAAATCAATCATAGATGTTTTCAGTCCACCGAGTTGTATTTATTAACAAAAACACTTGTCACAAATAATTGTATGGCTACATAAGGACCGTCAGTCCATTTGATCTTCACATTCATTTGAAAATGCCATAACTAGGCGAAACAATGTATATATATATGTATATATATATATATATATATATATATATATATATATATATATATATATATATATATATATATATATATATATATATATATATATATATATATATATATATATATATATATATATATATATATATATATATATATGTATATATATATATATACATATATATATATATATATATATATATATATATATATATATATATATATATATATATATATATATATATATATGTATACATATATATATATATATATATATATATATATATATATATATATATATATATATATATATATATATATATATATATATATATATATATGTATAGTACGAGTTGTATTTATTAACAAAAACACTTGTCACAAATAATTGTATGGCTACATAAGGACCGTCAGTCCATTTGATCTTCACATTCATTTGAAAATGCCATAACTAGGCGAAACAATGTATATATATATGTATATATATATATATATATATATATATATATATATATATATATATATATATATATATATATATATATATATATATATATATGTATATATATATATATATATATATATATATATATATATATGTATATATATATACATATATATATATATATATATATATATATATATATATATATATATATATATATATATATATATATATAAATATATATATATATATATATATGTATATATATATATATATATATATATATATATATATATATATATATATATATATATATATATATATATATATATATATATGTATATATAAATATAAACATGTATTCATTGTATTAGCGGCCAATAATAGGTACATCTCCCGTATGTAGTACGGTGCCGGTGGTACCCGGTGGTTGGCAGTCGCATATACGGGGTGCCCAGGCAGTCACGCCTCGCGCCGTGTGTGACGGGTCACCGGAATGCCTCCGGGGTCACATACACCGAGTCGTGCCGTAATTGAGATAATGCTACCAGTAGCGAGCTAATAATATTTTCACCACTAGGTAGGTACCTGTCGCCTACCCCCACCCGAGACTGCTAGGCGAGTGCCGATAGTGTAGACGAAGAAAGTCATCCAATATCGCTCAAGTATTGCCGTAGTCCGCCTCCGTAGTGTAATCGTGGAGCCTGCTTGACTTTCGTATTGGAGGTCCCGGGGTCGATACCCAGGGGGTCAAATAAATGTTAGTGATTTTTTTCACTCTAATATTTATTCAATATTACCCTGGACTAGTACCTGAAGCGTAGGGCTGATCACCTATCCTTCATGTGTTAACGATCAAGATAACAGGAAAATATATAAATGCCTGTTTTGATTTCATCAGATAAACTGATTAGGAAAGTACAATTTGAATTTTATTTATCACCTAAAATATCTAAAAATGAAAATTGCTTTTACAACATTTTGTGTGTGGGCTATAATGATTCTTGGCATCTCGTGTATTTAATTTCATACATCCATCAGCGAAAAATCTTCCAAGTAATTTGATTTCCATACACACCATTAATAATAAGTCATTCTTACTATGTAAATGTTGGTTAAATACTTTATAAATAAGCTATGCGTGTATTATTACTATTTTTTTTAGCACAGTAATAAAAATATTTTAACTCCGTACTGTACGTTCAACCTTCATTTTTTTCTTAATTAATTGCAGGAGGCAATGTAAAGAATGCCTGTTTATTCGATTATTAATTGTTTAATTAATGGTCTTTCTAGGTCACGAAAATTCCGATTAACGTGACCATCTTGATTTATTGGCCGACATTTTTGGTCCAGCAAAAAACAATTAAATGCACGTATGTAATAATACCGGTATTTATTAACATATGTATTTAAGAAATTCTGCTTGATGATTGGGAGACATACGCATAGTGTCAAGTTAATGATAGTTTTTTTTTTAAAGGAATAACCCTTAAAGCCTGTACTTTTAAAGGCTTGTCTCCGGGTAGGATAATAAGGAAAGGAAAGGTAAATGTGAAAACACATCGCTCACTCCTTTCAACAACGGCATATATCAAAAATCGCCATTTTTCAGTTGTGCGTGTTTTTGAAATGCTCAGAAAATGTACTATATCCCAGCAAAAGCGGCATATTTTTAACTTAATATTTCCCACTACAAAACAGAAAGATTGTAATTGATTGATTGTTGAAGAGAAAAAGTATTGTTTAAATTTTTTTTATTAAATATTTTTCAACTGGAGTAAAAGACATTCAGGATTTATTTAAACAGATCCATTTCACAGTAAAAAGTTCAAAAAGTGGCTTAATATTTATTTTAAATACATTTTATTTTATTTTTTAACTTAAAAAACGATTTCCTGAAAAATCAAGTTTATTGATACATGACGTTGTTAAAAGGAGTAAGGGATGTGTGTGATGAACATCAAAATCAAATAATTAACGATATTTTTTTGAAATGCTGTTGTTATTTTGAATTTTTCACTTGGTTTCGTTATCTTGAATATTTTTTTTTCTGTTTTTTAAACAAATAAAACCATCAAATAAAATTAATTAAAAACTGACAGCGTTCCAATTATTTCAACTGCAATGGTACTTATTATGTTATTTATAAAATAGGAAATAAGACATTTAATTCTGATAAGTTGACTTCAAGTTTCAAACCATAAATTATTAATAATAGAGTAAGATTAATCATCAATAATATCGTAACCAACAATTATGTTTGGAAAATGGTAAATCATTTTAAAATATCCGCTATTATCTGTTTAAAAAACAAACCTGCCAAAATGCTCAATTTTATGAAATTGGATACATTTTAAAATTACGAAATTTGAGAACCATGTTCAATTAATTGATTCGAAAATAGCATACGTAAAAAGGGGGTTTAGTTTACTAACTAACCGTCACGTCGCTGGCCCGTAGGAGTAAGCAGACAAAATAAAATGCCAAACTAATCTGTCTTTGTAATCTTTTTGGCTTCTTCCACATTCATTCATCTCTTCATGCACGACCGCCGATTATTTCGGGTCCTGTATTTGACAAATTAAAAAATGCCATATATTCCTCAGTCTTCCCCTGATCTTTTTCCCAACTAAAGATTTAGTTATGTGAGCCTTTTTTTCTTTTCCACTTAACCAGACTGCTCTATGTCGGCCCGTGGCCGGTATGGTTAGTTTAAAATATCAAAACTCAAGTCCCCCCACAACGGGGTGAATTGCAAAAATTCTCCATCTTTCCATAATTATTGAAATTGATATGTTTTCCCGTTATAATACTAGCCTTACTGTTAGTCCTTTATTCCTTAATGTTTACTTGTTATTTATGTATTGAAAAATGTATTTTATCTTTAGAAATAAAAATGACATAAATCTAAATGTTGCATATACCCCGTCTTCCCCTACTCGTTGTTATAAAATATGAATAATTGAGACTGAAATAAAAAAATAAAATCTAGGCATCTCCATACCTAGCTTTCAATACAACAATAACCGATGAGAACGGATTAGTACCACCGTCGATACTTTGTGTACTGTGAAAGTGAGGTGAAGTCAAGGATATTGAAGAAGAATGTTGAATGACCATGCGAATTTAGTATGTATAATACAGGCATGCCATAATTGTTATCTTATTTGATGAGACCGGGTTTGACCGAACCATTTTGTATAATTTATATAATAACAACATTTTGAGTGTGTCCAAATATTTATACACAAAATCTAGATTATCTCCAATCATAGTAGTTATTTTCATGTTATTTTTTGACATCTCTTTAAAGATAAAGAAGAATATGTTGAATGTTACACGTGTGTAAAGTGATCACTTAAACCAGCCTATGACGGTCGTCAGCCCCGTAAATGCCCAGACTTCCATATTTTTCTTCATTTTTGATGAGATGTCAAAAAATAATATTTATATAATAAGTCAAATAACATACATTTGGAGATTAATTAATGGAGATTTAGTTACAATGATTAAAGAAAACACTTCGTTTTTTACCACTTGAGTTTTATTATAGACTTTATGTTTCAGAAGTTAAACTTCCATCATTCAGGTCTGTATAATAAGTAAAATATAAAATATAAAATTGTTCTATAAACAAGGAGAGGGGAAAGTAAGGGGAAGGGGTTAGTCAAGAGACGGAGTTTGAAAACAGAAGAAAAATGGAAAGCAATGGTGAAGAATTTTGAAACAACATATTAATTCTAATAATAATTTATTGAATAATGTATTGTTTCAAAATTCTTCACCATTGCTTTCCATTTTTCCTTTGTTTTCAAACTCCCTCTCTTGACTAACCCCTTCCCCTTACTTTCCCCTCTCCTTATTTATAGAACAATTTTATATTTTATATTTTAGTTACTATACAGACCTGAATGATGGAAGTTTAACTTCTGAAACATGTAGTCTATAATAAAACTCAATTGGTAAAAAACGTGTTTTCTTTAATCATTGTAACATGTCTTACCACAAAGTTTATGCCGAAACAATAAATAAAATAGAGATTTAGTTAGGTGATTTTATTAAATTTATTGATCAGCTGGTTGAAATATAATTATTATACATTTTTGTGTTTAAAATTAATTTTTATAAGAATATGAATAAAATATTTATATTATTTCTTGATTTGGCATTAACTTTGTGGAATGATAAGTACATTATTTTTAAAATTATACACTTGTATTATATCATTCGTTGAGTTTTATTTCATTTTACAGGAATAATGTAAAATGAAATAAAATTCAAAACGTTATATATTTCTTGAAAATTTATTTTAGGTTCGTAGATACATTTTTTAATTATATGTATTATAGGGTAGACTGGGTACGGTTGAAACAAAGGACGGTTGAAACAGACCAAATATCTTGCAAACCGTATGTGGTAGGGTGAAGGGTCCAAGGGACGAACAAAGCGGACAACAAGTTCAAACACGAATATCAGTGTTGCATCGCTCGCCGCATGGTGCAGTTGCTTGTAGGAGGCCCTATTGTATTTTGATAACCAAAAGTAAGTATTTTTGTTATGAGAATTTTCCTTTTATTACGGTTTCTATTGAAACGATATTATTGAGTATGATTTCGTGTTTGAAATGAAGCTTGTAGAACACGATATAGTGATTAGTTCTAATGTGCCATTATTGTTAACATTACTTTTTTCTGTTTTCCTCCTAAAGGAGGGGTTGGGGACGGTTGAAACAACATATTTTTCAGTTTTCCTGTTTTCTAGGTGCCGAGAGTACGCGCAAGAAAGACTCCGAAAGGGGAGGTCGACTTGTCGAGGTATACATACGCTTATGAGGAGGTTAAAGCAAGAGATTCACTGCGAAAAGCGGCGGAAAAGCATGGATTAAACCACTGTTCGCTCATTAGATACAAACAAAAGCGAGATGCATCTGGAGAAAAAGAAAATGGCATATGAACCCCACAACGAAGTTTTTAATAGAGAGCAGGAGCAGGAGCTTGCAAAATACTTGCTACTAAAAAAACAGAGAAAGAAGAGATAAGAAAGGAGTATGAAATAAGGTTGAAACGGATGAAAACTAAGTAAGTCAAGAAAAGATTGGATGGAAGAAAAAGTAGAAGGATCGTTAAAGGAAAAAAATAATCATAATACTCAACAGGAATCATCATCAAAAGAGGACGAGTGCTATTGTCTTGTTTGTCTGCCACTGTATTCAGAAAGCAGATCCGGCGAAAAGTGGATACAGTGCACCACTTGTAAACTGTGGGCTCAAGAAGACTGCACAAAAGGTGATCTTAGCTATGTTTGCCACAATTGCAACTCGGAATGCTCCCAAATCTAGATTTTTGCTTGATTTATGACTAATCAAAATGAAAGAAGTGTTTCCTTTTAGTTTATTCACAGATTATTTTAGTTCAATTGGTTTTTTTTTAAATGCCATTGTTTTTAGTTGTTTTTGTTCATTACATATCTGTAGATTGATTAATATTGTCATGCGGTGCCATAAATATTTATAACACAAAAATAAATAATGAATAAAACGTCTTACAGTATTATATATTGATTTATTTACGTGTGTTTCAACTGACCCCAATCGCTGTTTCAACTGCCCCTGGTATGGGGACGGTTGAAACAAATCGGATATATTTTTTAAATTTGATCTGCCACTAAAAATAACACACCGGGTACTGAAATTATACTTCCCATTAGTAGACAGAAACACGCTCTTGTATTTAATGCATCTTCATCATCGCTTGACTTGTAAAGAGCAATACTATGGACAATATAAGCAAAATTGTTTCAACCGTACCCAGTCTACCCTACCTCTTTATGCTTGTGTCGAGCCGAAATACTTACATGTTAATATAAGTGTATAATTGAAAAATATAAATTAATTATTTCCAATCGGTTGTTTACTTTGTCCGCCTCCGTGGTGTAATGGTCAGCATTCTCAGCTACCGTTCTGGATGTCCCGGGTTCGATTCCCAAGGGGGGTAAAATAAATATAAGTGTTTTTTTTCACTATCATATTTATTCAATATTACCCTGGTGCCTGCAGCGCAGGGCTGATCACCTTTCCTTCATGTGTAAACGATCAAGATAACACTGCGTTTACAATATGACGCAGTGCCCCAGTGCCCTATGCACCATTGGGGTGCGGATAAGGGTTTTATTATATTATTATTATGCTTACTTTTTCAAAAAGGATAAAATTTTATGGGTGGTTTTAAAATTAAGTAATAAAAACGAATATCCGTAATATATCACACAGTTATCTACCTTTAATATAATATATCTACCTTTTATCTTTCTTATAACAATATTCGCGCGGATCAAGTTTTATAAGGAATGACACATATTCACAAGTAGAACTGTGACGACAAATGGACACTGTCAATTTCTTATCAAGATGGCCACATCAATAGTCATTTCATACCACTTCGATGGACATTATATTGTGATTTCACAATGACAATTTATTTTTATGCAGTTGTATGTTTTAACGAATATTTCCTCATTACATTTTAACATCTCAACATTGATGAAGAATAATATAGAAGTCTAGGTATTTACAGGGCTTTAGACCTGTCATAAGCTAGTTAAGTGATTACTTTACACACGTGAAAAATTGACCATCTACCCACGTTTGGCAACTTCTCATCTCCGTCTTATTCCTTTTTACTGAGGGTTCGATTTGGTAAGATTAATAATTACTCAAATTTTTGGAACTAATATATATGTACCCATATCATATGTCGTACGCTTTATGTTTAAATTCGCGGCAGGATCTTTGGTTGATTTGAGAAAGCTTTTATTTAGCAGACTCTTTATTTTGATTTATGCAAGATCCTAATAGGATGATTTAGATACTGAGAGACACCTGAAAAAAATATTTAAAATTTGTATGCAGTTCATAATTTGATTAGAGTTTAAATATAATTTATATTATATATATAAATACATACACACATGTATATATATATATTTATATATATATATATATATATATATATATATATATATATATATATATATATATATATATATATATATATATATATATATATATATATATAATATTAATTGTGAATGTGTGGAAAATCATATGACAGAATTAAAAACGACGATATAAGAAAGGAATGTAAGGCTGAACGAGGAATAATTGAAAAGATTAGGAAGAGCTCTTTGCGGTGGTATGGACACGTGGAGCGAATGGATAGCGAGAGAATGACTAAGAAAATATATGTGGCGAATGTGAGAGGGAAAACAGAACGTGGACGACCGAAAAAGACTTGGCACGATCAGATCAATCAGAACCTAAAATCTGGCGGTGTAAAAGTCTGCGTAATCGGAGGGCATGTATGACTAGATGTATGGATGTGAAGGAGGCGAGGAGTGTATATCAGGACAGAAGAGTGTGGCGTTCCATCCTCTCTGCCTACCCCTGCGGGGAAACGGCGTGATGGTAGTAGTAGTGGTAGTAGTAATATTAATTGTGCTAGGCATTATCTTCTGCAACTTTGTCGGATGCTACCAGGGTACCATAATTGCATAAGTAGTACTTTGGTAAAACTGCGCTTCGCAGGCAGATGCTTTTTAAAATTACCCAGTTGTTAGTGCAATCACTTAACACCTTGTATTGATATTTAAGTGTGCCCAAAGGTTGCATTATTGTACACTTATGTATATCTATTGTAGATAAGTATTGTAAATTAGAATGAATACATTACTCTAAAAGGCTTTTGCGCAAGTCGAGTTTAGTATGATTAACACAGGTCGTGAATCGAGCTGAGAGGATCATAAGGAATTAATTGAATTTTTATCTGGGGCGTGATACAGAGTAACAGAGTTGCCTAATATTCAGGCCCATTTACCCTTCTCAACTTGTAAGGCCCATCGCTCACGTGTCTGATGCATATTTCTGCTAAAATATTTATATATATATATATATATATATATTTTTTTTTTTATTTCAAAACATATAACATACATAAGTCCTATATCGCTATAACGTCATAAATCAAAAAACGTAAATTTTAAGTTGTGCATGTTTTCGAAATGTACTATATCCCAGCAAAAGCGGCATATTTTAAACTTAATATTTACTCGATACAGGACAGAGAGTGTAGTTTTTACGTTTTTGCATGAAGAAAAGGTATTGTTTTATTATTTATTTTAATATATTAAATATTTTCAAATGGAGAAAAAACCTTCAGGTTTTACCTTAAAAGATTTGTTGTACAGTAAAAAGTTCAATAAGTGGCTTGATATATATTTTTATTACATTGTATTTATTTTTAAACTTTGAATACGTTCTCCTGAAAAATCAAGTTTTTTGATATATGACGTTCTTGAAAGGTGTGAGCGATATATAATATTTCTAACTTACTAAACTAACTAATCGTCACGCCATTTTCCCGCAGGGAGGTAGGCATAGAGAATAGAACGCCACACCACTCTGTCTTTGCAAACATTTTTCGCCTCTTCCACGTTCATGCATCTCCTCATACATACCCTCCGATTGTTACGACACAATTATATAATATTCCCGATGAGTATTTTCTGTTTCTCATTTTGGGACATGGGATTAAGGTTAACAAGACTGAACATAAGGTAAGAAGCATGTTTAAAGGAAACAAATGAACAAAACATATTTTCTTCATCTTTGTTAAGATGTCAAAAATAATATCAAATAAACTACTATAAATGGAGATAATCCAGATTTGTGAACAAGTATTTGGACACACTCAAAATGTTGTCAACACGCATTTAATAATAAATGCATTTTACGTCTAATTTAAATCAGAAAGTTGTTCACATCACGTCCGATATGTGAGATATTTTGTCGCATAATAAAGCATCACGTGCGCGACGGGCCTTACATACTGATTATCTCGAGACAGAAAAATGCCATCGTAACACTGACTCCGTCATAATATTATAGAAATTTGGTCGCATGGAATATTACAATGGTGGACCAAGTTTAATCTGGTTTGATTTATAGAGAAATTCTTTTATGTGGTAAGGTACTTCGTACAATGCTAAGGAGTCTGAAGAAATATAAGTTTTTTTTTATGTTGTGATTGTAACCTAGATATATTTTGTATTGTAATATTATATATATATATATATATATATATATATATATATATATATATATATATATATATATATATATATATATATATATATATATATATATATATATATATATATATATATATATATATATATATATATATATATATATATATATATATATATATATATATATATATATATATATATATATATATATATATATATATATATATATATATATATATATATATATATATATATATATATATATATATATATAAATATATATATATATATTTTTTTTAAAGATATATTTTTAATTTAAAAAATATATATTACGGCTCTTTATTCATAGCCTGTGTTGAGCTGAAATACTTACAAGTTAATACAATAATGAAATCAAACACTGATTTTTTGAGTCTACTTAATTGTACTTTACTATTAAAAAACACATAAAATACCCGAAAAATAATATGAGTATACGTACCTACATGCCCCATGAATTATTGTTGTCTCCCATAAATTATTACTGCTCATGTTAAAACTATTACTTGAGTACCTAGAATTGTATAGCTATATAAGGACCATCAGTCCATTTAATCTTCACATTCATTTAAAAATGCCATAACAAGACGAAACAATTGTCACAAAATGAATTTTTATCTGTTTTCGACAGTTAAATATCATTAAGTATACTCAAAAATCAGTATTTGGTTTAACATTTAATATATGAAATTCAATCAATCTTCTCAGACGATGAAAAGATGCTTAATACTACAAAGGATAATAAGAATAATAATACTAGAAAGGATATTTCTATTTTATCTTATAGAGATGCACAGGCAGTGAGCAGTGCCCAGACCTAAAGCTACATAACATCATGATGGAAGATCTAAGTTCTAGTACAAAGTTCTAAATTCTAGTACCATGGTTTGAATGGGATGTCAGCTTGAATGTTGGGGCAATATGCTCCTCGATGCTGTTTGTACTCTTCTCAACGTTTGCCCCAGATTGATCTATGTATACATTTTAACGAGGAGATTAAGTCGGCAATACCAAAAATTGCTAAGCTTGTTTGAATCCTGTTAGTTTATTTGCCTTTCTAGTGCTATTCGTTTATACTTGTCTCGTTTTTTTTTCTTATCTCCATTAACATTTTACGATTGTCACCGTTTGAGGATAATACACATAAATATTAATTAAATATAACTGGTGTTGATTTTATGGAGTACTCGATTTTTATATACTCACGATTTAAGTGCTTTAAAGGCAGGGCCAGATGAGGGTTATTTAAAAAAAATAAAAACAAATCTATGTTTGTGTGTAATCAAAAATACTACCAAGTATTTTTTTACTATATTTTTAAAACAACAACTAAATATTTATTTTAAAATTAAACACTAGTTGAGTTTTATTTCAATACACACTACGAGTGTATAGTTTTTTTTTCCACTTTTCTCTTTCTAAACAATATTCGCCTCTTCCACATTCATGCATCTCCTCTTGCCGATTATCCCGATGACTCCTGACCTGACTACATTCAAGTATTTGAAATATTTGATCGAGCTAAGTTTTTCTCGGACTTCCTCTGCTTCTATTTGTTTCATTGTTCATTATTCGCTCATTTAATTAACATGTCCAAACCATCTCAACACACGTTTCTTAAATTTATTGATAGTACTTTTCTCAGTTTCTTTCATTATTTCCTTATATTACCACTCTAATATCTATAATACATCGTCCTGAGAGATCTAGCTGCTGAATCCAGTCTACTTTCATCCTTCTTTTGTCAACTGCATGATTTATTTCCATGCTTAAGAGTTGGAACCAGCACTCCATTACGCACTGCCAGTTTAACTTTATAATTAAAATTAAGAAAGGTGTGCAGAGATGGTTTGGGCATGTAAATCAAATGAGCGAAGAAAGAACAGTTAAACAAATTTATAAGTGAATATGGTTAGTATGATAGAAACAAAGGAAGACAGAGGGAAACTTGGGATTATCAAATATTTCAAATAATTCAAAGTGGTCAGGTCAGGGGTCGGAATAATCGACGAGTATGTATGAGGAGATGCATGCATGTGGAAGGGGCGCAGTTTGTTTTCAAAGACAGGTTAGTGTGGCGTTTAATGCTCTCAAAAAAAACTTGATTTTTCAGGAGATCGTTTTTGAAGTTTAAAATATAATAAAATATATTAAAAATAAATTTAAGCCACTTATTGAACTTTTTACTGTGCTACAGATCTTTTTAGGTAAAACCTGAATGTTTTATCTCCATTTGAAAAATATTTACTTTATTTGACAAAATAATAAAACAGTACCTTTTCTCCAAAACGCAAAAACAACACTTTCTGACCTGTAGCGGGTAAATATTAAGTTAAAAATATGCCGCTTTTGCTAGGATTTAGTAAATTTTCTGGGCATTCCGAAAACACGCACAACAGAAAATTTACGATTTTTTTATATATGACGTTGTTGAAAGGAGTGAGCGATATGATATGTATTGACATAGTGCTTGCCTAGTTCGGCCCTGGGCGACCAGAGCAGGTACAAGTAATTCTACACTACTCCCGATCCGACAGATTAATGTGACCTCGCAAGGATGATTTATATTAATTTGATATCCCTCCAAAGTTTTGCACGTACGTATTGTGACAGGAACAAATTGACACTTGATAAGGTGACTAATTGCCACTCGATTTAAAAGTATACTTTATACGATTCGCCAAAATCGTGTTTTACCTTACTGGCGCCATTTGGGATGTTAATTAAAGTATGTTTTTTGTGACTTTATGATTCGTTTTTAGTAGACATAGGTGGTGGAATTAAAAAAACCGTATCAAATGTCGACTTCCTTTAAACATATATAAATATTTGGTTATTTGATTCGGTCATTTAAGGCCTAGATCTCAAGCGTTGGACGTTTGTACACGTTTTGTAATGGAGAATTTTTTTTGTTGTACTTTTTACCATTCAATAACACTTTTCTTTTCAAAACCATATATTTATTTCGAAGAAAAACTTAATTTATAAATACAATAACGGTGTTTTGAGAAAATAATTCAACTACGTCACATATTACCGGGGTTTAAAGAAAATTGAGTTGCGACTTATCAAATACTAGGCCTTAAGGCGGGATAATCAATAGCTCGCAACATAATTTTCTTTAAACCCATGTAAAATTCAAAGTAAAAAGGATTTTTTGCTTAAAACAACGTTTTTGTATTTAAAATATAAGTTTTTCTTCGAAATTAACATATAGTTTTGAAAAAAAAGGGTTATTGAATGGTAAGGAGTAAAAAAATATATATTTAAAAATGTTAATACTCCATATTCCAATACACAAGTATATTCTAAAAATAATTGTGCGCCCACATCACGTGTGTTGATAAGGAGTGTAATATTTCCATACTGTAAAAACTATTTTCGTTTTCTTCTTCTTCAGCCTTCTTCACTGCTGGAAAAGGCTTCTTTCATATCCTTCCCTTTCTTTCGGTTGGTTGCTGCTTGCAGTTTATTTGCATCCTCCACAGCAGCTTTGTCGTTGGACCATCTTTTTGAGGTCTTCAAAGTCTTCTTATTCAAAGACAGTCATGTCTTGCAGCGTGTCCTGCCCATCGGCTCTTCAGTATAGCTACGCGATTTATGATATGCACAATTCTGGTTCTGCTCCTTATTTCCTCATTCCTTATTTCTTATTATGTCTCTTGAACTTATACCAAGCATGGATCTTTCCATTTCCTGTGTACATTTGAGCTTTTCTTTATTTATTTTTGTAATAGTTATAATCTCTAATGCATATGTAGCCACTGGCAGTATACATGATTAATATGTTTTCCATTTTAGATAAAAAAAGTAAAAATCTCTCCATTTAATGGTAAGTTTTCCAAAATTTACAATGCATTTAATAAACAAAAAAACTGATTATCAGCAAACAATTTTCTTCCTCATTTTAATTTCTTAATCGTAACGTTATGCTTACATATAACATGAACTAGGGGTAGTGTGACAAGAAATCGACCTTTTCTAGTAAATTGAAAAATTATTTCGAAAAACTAGTAATTTAAATTTTAATACATCTCGGAATTACCAGTTTGTATATTATTAAAAATAAAAAATTATCGCCATAAACCACTAAAATACGAAAAAACTTCATAAACAACATTCGAGACTCGTAAAATATTGTATATAATACCAAGTCAATATAACTCGATTTTATTTTAATTATTTCGATAGGTTTATTTATGTGAATATTATAAAATCCTGTATTTTATGTTTTCTTAAAATCAAAAATAAGAAAAATACATCAATTATATACATTAAATTTATAATTAATCAGTTTATTTATAATTTAAGCCTGAAATGGTAATCAACTGTTACCTGATTTTCCTGCCCATAAAATATAAAA